>NC_029775.3:92300029-92300314 GCF_000817695.3 Arachis duranensis | reverse complement strand
AGGCTCAAGAACTGATTGAAATGGTTGCAAATAACCAATTCATGTACACTTCTGAAAGAAATCCTGTGAACAATGGGACTAGTCAGACGAAAGGAGTTCTTGAGATTGACACTCTGAATGCCATATTGGCACAGAACAAAATATTGACTCAACAAGTCAATATGATTTCTCAAAGTCTGTCTGGAATGCAAAATGCACCAAGCAGTACTAAGGAGGCTTCATCTGAGGAAGAAGCCTATGATCCTAAGAACCCTTCAATGGAAGAGGTGAATTACATGGGAGAAT
>NC_029775.3:92297165-92299903 GCF_000817695.3 Arachis duranensis | reverse complement strand
ATAATGGTGGAAGAAACAGGTTTAGCAATAGCAAGCCTTTTCCATCATCTTCTCAGCAACAGACAGAGAGTTCTAAGCAGAATACCTCTGACTTAGCAACCATGGTCTCTGATCTAATCAAAACCACACAAAGTTTCATGACTGAAACAAGGTCCTCCATCAGAAACTTGGAAGGACAAGTGGGTCAGCTGAGCAAAAAAATTACTGAACTCCCTCCTAGTACTCTTCCAAGCAATACAGAAGAAAATCCAAAAGGAGAGTGCAAGGCCATTAACATGGCCGAATTTTGGGACTGCAAGGCCATCAACATGGCCGAATTTTGGGAGGAAGAAGAGGCAGTGAACGCCACTGAGGAAGGCCTCACTGGGCGTCCACTGGCCTCCAATGAGTTTCCCAATGAGGAACCATGGGAATCTGAGGCTCAAAATGAGACCATAGAGATTCCATTGGACTTACTTCTGCCATTCATGAGCTCTGATGAGTATTCCTCCTCTGAGGAGGATGAGTATGTCACTGAGGAGCAAGTTGCTAAATACCTTGGGGCAATCATGAAGCTAAATGACAAGTTATTTGGAAATGAGACTTGGGAGGATGAAGCTCCTTTGCTCACCAAAGAACTGGATAACTTGTCTAGGCAGAAACTGCCTCAAAAGAGACAGGACCCTGGGAAGTTTTTAATACCTTGTACCATAGGCAACATGACCTTCAAGAAGGCCTTGTGTGACTTAGGGTCAAGTGTAAACCTCATGCCTCTCTCTGTAATGGAAAAGTTAGGGATCTCTGAGGTACAAGCTGCAAAAATCTCACTAGAGATGGCAGACAACTTAAGAAAACAAGCCCATGGACTTGTAGAGGATGTTCTGGTTAAGGTTGAAGACCATTATATCCCTACTGATTTCATAGTCCTAGAGACTGGGAAGTGCATGGATGAATCCATCATCCTTGGCAGACCCTTCCTAGCCACAGCAAAGGCTGTGATTGATGTTGATAGAGGAGAGTTGATCGTTCAAGTGAATGAAGAATCATTGGTGTTTAAGGCCCAATGATATCCCTCTGTCATCATGGAGAGGAAGCATGAAGAGCTTCTCTCAAAACAGAGCCAAACAGAGCCCCCACAGTCAAACTCTAAGTTTGGTGTTGGGAGGCCACAACCAAACTCTAAATTTGGTGTTGAACCCCCACATTCAAACTCTAAGTTTGGTGTTGGGAGGTTCCAACATGGCTCTGAATACGCTTTTTGGCATTGTTTTTAGTATGATTTAGTTAGTTTTTAGTATATTTTTATCAATTTTTAATTAAAATTCACTTTTTTGGACTTTACTATGAGTTTGTGTGTTTTTCTGTGATTTCAGGTATTTTCTGGCTGAAATTGAGGGACCTGAGAAAAAAATCTGATTCAGAGGCTAAAAAAGGACTCCAGATGCTGTTGGATTCTAACCTCCCTGCACTCGAAATGGTTTTTTTGGAGCTACACAAGCCCAAATGGCACGCTCTCAATTGCGTTGGAATGTACACATCCTGGGCTTTCCAGCAATATATAATAGTCCAAGGTTAGCTGTTGGGCGTTTAACGCCCAGTCTGGCACCATTATGGGCGTTTAACGCCAGAAAGGGGCACCAGACTGGCGTTTTCTGGCGTTAAACGCCAGAGAAGGGCAAGATGCTGGCGTTAAACGCCAGAAATGGGCACCAGCCTAGCGTTTAACGCCAGAAATGGCACAAAACGTGATTTTGCATGCCATCGGTGCAGGGATGACTTTTCCTTGACACCACAGGATCTGTGGACCCCACAGGATCCCCACCTACCCTACCACTCTCTCTCTTCTTCACACATTCACCAATCACCTCAACACCTCTTCCCCAAAAACCCCTCACCTATCAAATCCCATCTTTCTCTTCACCACTCACATCCATCCTTCATAAAACCCCACCTACCCCACCATTCAAATTCAAACCACTTTTCCACCCAAACCCACCCTCAAATGGCTGAACATCCCTCTCCCCCTTTCCTATATAAACCCTCCTTCACTCCTTCATTTTCACACCTCCTACACACCATCTCTCTCCCCTTTGGCCGAATACAAAGCCATTCCCTTTCTCCTCATTTCTTCTTCTTCTACTCTCTTCTTTCTTCTTTTGCTCGAGGACGAGCAAACATTTTAAGTTTGGTGTGGGCTCAATGGAAGAGAAACTCAAGAGGAAAGCCGGTTCAACTGAGAAGGCATGACCTCAAGCCCATCACTAAGAAAAGGATGAGACCCCACTCATCATGAAATCCCTGAGATACCTCAAGGGATGCACTTTCCTCCACAAAACTATTGGGAGCAACTGAACACCTCCCTAGGAAAATTGAGTTCCAATATGGGACAACTAAAGGTGGAGCACCAAGAACATTCCATCCTCCTCCATGAAATTAGAGAAGATCAAAGAATCATGAGAAGAGGAGCAACAAAGACAAGGAAGAGACATTGAGGAGCTCAAGCACTCCATAGGATCTTCAAGAGGAAGAAAGAGCCGCCATCACTAAGGTGGACCCGTTCTTTGATTTCCTTGTTCTTTGTTCTTCTATTTTTCAAATTTTATGCTTATGTTTATCCATGTTTGTGTCTTGTGATCATTAGTGTCTTAGTGTCTGTGCCTTAAAGTTATGAATGTCCTATGAATCCATCACCTTTCTTGAATAAAAACGTGCTTAAATTGAAAAGGAAAGAATTGCATGAATTTTGAATTTTATAACAG
>NC_029775.3:92296703-92297072 GCF_000817695.3 Arachis duranensis | reverse complement strand
AGTGCATATGTCTTTTGAATTTGTGGTTCATGAATGTTGGCTCTTGAAAGAATGATGAAAAAGGAGACATGTTACTGAGGATCTGAAAAATCATTAAAATGATTCTTGAAGCAAGAAAAAGCTATGAAAAAAAAAATCGAAAAAAAAGGGAGAAAAAGAAAAGAAAACAAAAAAAAATAGAGAAATAAGAGTTGTGATCCAAGGCAATTAAGAGTGTGCTTAAGAACCCTGGACACCTCTAGTTGGGGACTCTAGCAAAGCTGAGTCACAATCTGAAAAGGTTCACCCAATTATGTGTCTGTGGCATGTATGTATCCGGTGGTAATACTGGAAGACAGAGTACTTTGGGCCACGGCCAAGACTCAATAA
>NC_029775.3:92295774-92295928 GCF_000817695.3 Arachis duranensis | reverse complement strand
AAATATATGATAGTCCATACTTTGCCCAAGATTTGATGGCCCAAACCGGCGTACAAAGTCACCCTCAGAAATCCCAGCGTTAAAAGCCGGAACTGGCACCCAAATGGGAGTTAAACGCCCAAACTGGCACTAAAGCTGGCGTTTAACTCCAAGA
>NC_029775.3:92294987-92295391 GCF_000817695.3 Arachis duranensis | reverse complement strand
GTTCTACCTTCGATTAAGTAGATATCTCTTGGATTCTTTAACCGGAATCTTCGTGGTATAAGCTAGAACTGATGGCGGCATTCAAGAGAATCTGGAAGGTCTTAACCTTGTCTGTGGTATTCTGAATAGGATTCAATGATTGAATGACTGTGACGAGCTTCAAACTCCTCCAGGCAGGGCGTTAGTGACAGACGCAAAAGGATCGATGGATTCTATTCCGGCCTGACCGAGAACCGACAGCTGAATTCCGCGTGCTGTGACAGAGCATTGGCAATCGTTTTCACTGAGAGGATGGGAGGTAGCCATTGACAACGGTGAAACCCTACACAAGCTTGCCATGGAAAGGAATAAGAAGGATTGGATGAAGACAGTAGGAAAGCAGAGAGACGGAAGGGAAGGAATCT
>NC_029775.3:92276965-92294758 GCF_000817695.3 Arachis duranensis | reverse complement strand
TGCACTTGCTGGTTAGTTGTGCGAAGTTGTGTAATGCCATGGTATTGAGCTACCAAGTTTTTGGGGTTCATGACCGGGGATTATGAGAGTTGTGAAAAGTATTGTTCACAATTTCGCGCACCACCCTCATTTCTTGGCATGCTAAGAAGCAAATGTTCACTGTTCGATCAAGCACAGAAGTTGAGTACCGTGCTCTCGCTGACACCACTGCTGAAGTTGTCTCGATTCATTGGCTTCTCGAAGATTTGGGTGTTCCTCAGTCGTCCCCTGCTGATGTTTTTTATGACAACCGCAGTGCTATTCAGATTACCCATAATGATGTGTTTCATGAACACACCAAACATATTGAGATTGATTGTCACTTTGTTTGGCAACGTATCCTTATTGATGTTGTTCGTCTCATCGCTGTTGGAACACAAGATCAGACTGCTGATATCTTCACAAAAGCTCATCATCTGACTCGTTTTCGAACTCTATTATCCACACTCAAGATGGTATCCTTGGCTCTCACTTGAGTTTGAGGGGGAATGTTAGAGAATCAATTAGTATCATTTATATTTATATAGCATATCTGTATATTAATTATAAGATTCTGTGCTTTTATTACTTTGATTCTTTTAACGACTATATATACCCCTTATACATTGTACTTTAGATACAACTTTGAATAATACACAATCCTTTCTTCAATTTAGTCTCTCATTTCTAACAAATTTTACATATTTAAAAGTATTTAAAGTGAAATCATTGAGTCTTTAGCATCATTGCAGTAAAAAAAATTATCTTGAATTAGAAATTTATGTTCAAATAGATAAGTGTACTTAAAACTATTTAGATTGAATTTAAGTCAACAATTGCTACTTTTTAGGAGGTCATATGACTAAATTAACTAATCTTATTATAAAAAAAAAACTTTCTAGAACAGGGTTTACATGCATTGCTGGTGCACGAAAATTACACTCACACTTTGTAATTTCGCACAACTAACCAACAAGTGCACTGGGTCGTCCAAATAATACCTTACGTGAGTAAGGGTCGATCCCACAGAGATTGCCGGCTTGAAGCAAGCTATGGTTATCTTATTATTCTTAGTCAGGATATCAATAGTGGTTCTTAGTTTTAATTGCAAAAAGTAAAAGAGCATGAAATAAATACTTGTTATGCAGTAATGGAGAATAGGTTGGAGTTTTGGAGATGCTCTGTCGTCTGAATTTTTGCTTTCCTACTGTCTTCTTCTTCACGCACGCAGATCTCCTCCCATGGCAAGCTGTATGTTGGTGGATCACCGTTGTCAATGGCTACCAGCCGTCCTTTCAGTGAAAAGGGTCCATGTACATGGCTAATCATCTGTTGGTTCTCACTTGTGTTAGAATAGGATCCAGTGATCCTTTTGCGTCTGTCACTACGCCCAACGTTCGTGAGTTTGAAGCTCGTCACAGACAACCCCTCCCAGATCCTACTCGGAATACCACAGATAAGGTTTAGACTTTTTGGATCTCAGGAATGTTGCCAATTGGTTCTAGCTTATACCACGAAGACTCTAGACTCACGAATTGAACGCTTTATTGTCAGGAGAGGCAGTTAAACTTGTGAACCAGAAACCCAAGAGATAAACATTCAATCTAAGGTAGAATGAAAGTGGTTGTCAAGCACGCGTTCATAGGTTGAGAATAGTGATGAGTGTCACGGATCATCACATTCATCATGTTGAAGTGCGAATAGATACCTTAGAATAGAAACAAGCGTGATTGAATAGAAAACAGAAATGATTGCATTAATTCATCGAGACACAGCAGAGCTCCTCACCCCCAACCATGGGGATTAGAGACTCATGCCGTCAAAGATACAAATTCAGATGTAAAATATCATGAGATACGAAAAAAATCTCTAAAAGTAGTTTTTATACTCAACTAGTAACCTAGGTTTACAGAAAATGAGTAAACTATGATAGATAGTGCAGAAATCCACTTCTAGGGCCCACTTGGTATGTGTTTGGGCTGAGCATTGAAGCTTCCATGTGTAGAGAATTGTCCTGGAGTTAAACGCCAAGTTGCAGCCTATTTCTGGCATTTAACTCTAGCTTGTAACCTGTTTCTGGCGTTTAATCCTAATTTGTAACATGAACGCCAGAATAGGACAAAAAGTTGGCGTTAAACACCAGTTTGTGTCATCAAAACTCGGGCAAAGTATGAACTATTATATATTGCTGGAAAGCCCTAGTTGTCTACTTTCCAAAACAATTGAGAGCGCACTAATTGGACTTCTGTAGCTCCAAAAAGTCCATTTCTAGTGCAGGAAGGTCAGAATCCAACAGCATCTATAGTCCTTTAACAGCCTCTGAATCAGATTTTTGCTCAGGTCCCTCAATTTCAGCCAGAAAATACCTGAAATCACAGAAAAATACACAAACTCATAGTAAAATCCAGAAATGTGAATTTTGCACAAAAACTAATAAAAACATAATAAAGAGTGAATAAAACATACTAAAAGCTACCTAAAAACAATGCCAAAAAGCGTATAAATTATCCACTCATCACAACACCAAACTTAAATTGTTGCTTGTCCCCAAGCAACTGAAATCGAATAGGATAAAAAAAAGAGAATATACAATAAATTTCAAAATATCTGTGAAACTTAGCTCCAATTAGATGAGCGGGACTAGTAGCTTTTTGCTTCTGAATAGTTTTGGCATCCCACTTTATCCCTTGAAGTTCAGAATGATTGGCATCTATAGGAACTCAGAATTTAGATAGTGTTATTGATTCTCCTAGTTTAGTATGTTTATTCTTGAACACAGCTACTTTATGAGTCTTGGTCGTGGCCCTAAGCACTTTGTTTTCCAATATTACCACCGGATACATAAATACCACAGACACATGACTGGGTGAATCTTTTCAGATTGTGACTCAGCTTTGCTAAAGTCCCCAGTTATAGGTGTCCAGAGTTCTTAAGCACACTCTTTTTGCTTTGGATCACGACTTTAACCACTCAGTCTCAAGCTTTTCACTTGGACTTGCATGCCACAAGCACATGGTTTAGGGACAACTTGATTCAACCGCTTAGGCCAGGATTTTATTCCTTTAGGCCCTCTTATCCATTAATATTCAAAGCCTTGGATCCTTTTTACCCTTGCCTTTTGGTTTAAAGGGATATTGGCTTTTCGCTCTTGCCTTTTGGTTTAAAGAGCTATTGACTTTTTCTGCTTGCTTTTTCTTTTTCTTTCTTTTTCTTTTTCTCTAAATTTTTTTTGCAAGCCTTGTTATTCACTGCTTTTTCTTGCTTCAAGAATCAATTTTATGATTTTTCAGATTAAAAATAACATTTCTCTTTTTCATCATTCTTTCAAGAGCCAACAAATTTAACATTCATAAACAACAAGATAAAAAATATGCATTGTTCAAGCATTCATTCAGAAAACAAAAAGTATTGCCACCACATCAAAATAATTAAACTAATTTCAAAGATGAATTCGAAATTCATGTACTTCTTGTTCTTTTGTATTTAGAATATTTTTTATTTTAAGAAAGGTGAAGGATTCATAGGACATTCATAGCTTTAAGACATAGACACTAGACACTAATGATCATGTAGTGAAGACACAAACATAGACAAACACAAAGCATGAAAATTCGAAAAGCAGAAAAATAAGAATAAGGAAATTAAAGAACGAGTCCACCTTAGTGATGACGACTAGTTCTCCTTCTTAAAGATCCTATGGAGTGCTTGAGCTCCTCAATGTCTCTTCCTTGTCTTTGTTGCTCTTCCTTCATGGCTCCTTGATGTGCAGTCAAATGCTCTATTACTGAGTTATGGACCTTTGAGATGAACATCTCCATCTCTCATGACTCGGAGGTGGAAGCAACTGCCTTCCCTTTCCTCTTTCTAGAGGTTTATCCGGCCTTAGGTGCCATAAATGGTTATGGAAAAACAAAAAAAGCAATGCTTTTACCACACCAAACTTAAAAGGTTTGCTCGTCCTCGAGCAAAAGAAGAAAGAAAGAAGGGGAAGAAGAAGAAAATGGAGGAGATAGAGGGAGAGAGATGGAGGTGATTGGTGAAGGGTAGTTGGGGAAGGGTGTTATGGGCAGGTGTGAAGAAGAAAGAGGGTGAGTTGAGGTTGGTGGGGATCCTGTGGGGTCCACAGATCCTAAGGGGTCAAGGACTTAGTATCCCTGCTCTATTTAGGCGTTAAAAAATGCCCTTAGAGTGCAATTCTGGTGTTTAACGCCAGACCGCTGCCTGTTTCTGGCGTTAAACGCCAACTTTTATACCTTTCTTGGTGTTTAACGCCAAGTTGTTGCTTGTTTCTGGCGTTAAACGCCAGCTTGATGCTTCTTTCTGGCATTAAACGCCAGTCTGGTGCTTCTTTCTGGCGTTAAATGCCCAGAATGGTGCCAGACTGGGCATTTAACGCCCATTCTGCTACCCTTACTGGCGTTTAAGCTCCTCCTCCAGGGTGTGTTGTTTTTAATGATGTTTTTGATTTTGCTTTAATTCTGCAGTTGTTTTTGTGACTCCACATGATCATCAACCTAAAGAAAACATAAAATAACAATGGAAAATGAAATGAGAAAGTGATTAACATAGATAAATAAGATTGGGTTGCCTCCCAATAAGCACTTCTTTATTGTCTTTAGCTGGACTTTTACTGAGCTTTAATCTAGTCTCAATTTTGAGCATTCTTGCTCAACATTGCTTTCAAGATAATGCTTAACTCTCTGTCCATTAACAATGAACTTTTTGTTAGAGTCAATATCCTGAAGCTCTACATATCCATATGGCGACACACCTGTAATCACATATGGTCCTCTCCACCGGGATTTTAATTTTCCAGGGAATAGCCTGAGCCTAAAGTTAAACAACAAAACCTTTTGTCCTGGCTCAAGGACTCTGGATGACAGTTTCTTGTCATGCCACCTTTTTGCTTTCTCCTTGCAAATTTTTGCATTTTCGAAAGTATTGAGTCTGAATTCCTTTAGCTCATTTAGCTGGAACAATCTTTTCTCTCCAGCTAATTTGGCATCAAGGTTTAGGAATATGGTTGCCTAGTAGACTTTATGCTCCAGTTCCACGGGCAGGTGACAGGCCTTCCCATACACAAGCTGGTATGGAGAAGTTCCTATAGGAGTCTTAAATGCTGTTCTGTATGCCCATAGAGCATCATCCAAGCTCTTTGCCCAATCCTTTCTACGGGCAATTACAGTCCGTTCTAGGATTCTCTTTAGTTCTCTATTAGAGACTTCAGGTTGCCCATTGGTCTGTGGATGATATGGAGTTTCCACCTTGTGGCTAATTCCATATCGGACCATAGCAGTATAAAGCTGTTTATATAGAAATGAGTGCCTCCATCACTGATTAGTGCTCTAGGGACACCAAATCTGCTAAAGATATGTTTCTGGAGGAACTTCAATACTGTCTTAGTATCGTTAGTGGGTGTTGCAATTGCCTCCACCCATTTAGATACATAGTCTACTGCCACCAGAATGTAAGTGTTTGAGTATAATGGTGGGAAAGGCCCCATGAAGTCAATACCCCATACATCAAACAACTCAATCTCTAAGATCCCTTGTTGAGGCATGGCGTAACCATGAGGCAGATTACCAGCTCGCTGGCAGCTGTCACAGTTACGTACAAACTCTCGGGAGTCTCTATAGATTGTAGGCCAGTAGAAGCCACATTGGAGGACTTTGGTGGCTGTTTGCTCACCTCTGAAATATCCTCCATATTGTGATCCATGGCAATGCCATAGGATCTTTTGTGCCTCTTTTCTAGGCACGCACCTACGGATTAGTCCGTCTGCGCATCTCTTGATATGGGTCATCCCACAAGTAGTACTTCGCATCAGAAAGTAGTTTTTTCTTTTGCTGCCTGCTGATCTCCTTTGCTCATCCGGAAAGGTTTCAGAGATCTCAGTGAGGGAGAGAGATATCCTTTCTACTGGTTTTATCCGGGACAGGTGGTCTGCTACTTGATTCTCTGTCCCTCTTATTTCTATATCAAACTTTTGCAAAAGCAAGACCCATCTTATGAGCCTGGGTTTTGAATCTTGCTTTGTGAGTAGATATTTAAGAGCAGCATGGTCAGTGTACAAAATCACTTTTGATCCTACTAGATAGGATCTAAACTTGTCAATGGCATAAACTACTGCAAGCAGCTCTTTTTATGTGGTTGTGTAATTCTTATGTGCGTCATTTAGAACACGGCTACCATAGTAAATGACGTGAAAAAGCTTATTATGCCTCTATCCTAATACTGCACCAATAGCATGGTCACTGGCACCACACATTAATTCAAATGGTAATGTCCAGTCTGGTGCAGATATGACAGGTGCTATGATCAACTTAGCCTTCAGAGTCTCAAAAGCTTGCAGACACTTTGTGTCAAAGATAAATGGCGTGTCAGTAGCTAGCAGGTTGCTTAGGGGTTTTGCAATTTTTTGAAAAATCCTTTATAAACCTCCTATAGAATCCTGCATGTCCCAGAAAGCTTCTGATTGCCTTGACATTGGTAGGTGGTGGTAATTTTTCAATTACCTCTACCTTGGCTTGATCCACCTCTATCCCCTTGTTCGAAATTTTGTATCCAAGGACAATTCCTTCAGTCACCATAAAGTGACATTTCTCCCAGTTTAAAACCAAGTTGGTCTCTTGGCACCTTTTCAGAACAAGTGTTAGATGGTCAAGACAGGAGCTGAATGAATCTCCAAATACTGAGAAGTCGTCCATGAAGACTTCCTGAAATTTTTCTACCATATCAGAGAAAATAGAGAGCATGCATCTCTGAAAGGTTGCCGGTGCATTACACAGACCAAATGGCATCCTTCTGTAGACAAATACTCCAGATGGACATGTGAATGCTGTTTTCTCTTGATCCTGGGATCTACTGCAATTTGGTTGTAGCCTGAGTAGCCATCCAGAAAGCAGTAATAGTCATGACCTGCTAGCCTTTCTAGCATTTGGTCTATGAATGGTAAAGGAAAATGATCCTTTCTGGTGGCTGTATTGAGTCTTCTGTAGTTAATACACATACGCCACCCTGTAACTGTTCTTGTAGGAACCAGTTCATTTTTTTCATTATGAACCACTGTCATGCCTCCCTTTTTGGGTATAACTTGGACAGGGCTCACCCAGGGGCTATCAAAAATAGGATAAATAATCCCAACCTCTAGTAATTTAGTGACCTATTTCTGCACCACCTCCTTCATGGCTGGATTCAACTGCCTTTGTGGTTGAACCACTGGTTTGGCATTATCCTCCAGTAGGATCTTGTGCATGCATCTGGTTGGGCTAATGCCCTTGAGTTCACTAATGGACCACCCAAGAGCTGTCTTATGTGTTCTTAGCACCTGAATTAGTGCTTTCTCTTACTGTGGCTCTAAGGCAGAGCTTATGATTACAGGAAAAATTTCACCTTCTCCCAGAAATACATATTTTAGGAATAGTGGTAGTGATTTGAGCTCGGGTTTAGGAGGTTTCTCCTATTCCTGAGGAGTTTTCAGAGGTTCTTTTATTTCCTCTGGTACCTCTAGATCAGGTTGAACATCTTTAAAGATGTCCTCTAGTTCTGATTCGAGACTCTCAGCCATACTGATCTCCTTTACCAGGGAGTCAATAATATCAACTCTCATGCAGTCCTTTGATGTGTCTAGATGCTTCATTGCTTCAACAAAATTCAGCCTAAACTCATCCTCATTGACTCTCAGGGTTACTTCCCTTTTTTTGGACGTCAATGAGGGTTCGTCCAGTTGCTAGGAAAGGTCTTCCTAAAATGAGGGTTGCACTCTTGTGCTCCTCCATTTCCAGCACTACAAAGTCATTGGGAAAGGCAAATGGCCCAACTGTGACATTCATATTCTCAATTATGCCTGATGGGTATTTAATGGAGCCATCAGCAAGTTGAAGACAAATCTGGGTTGGTTTGACCTCTTCAGTTAACCCAATCTTTCTAATAGTGGATGCAGGAATTAGGTTGATACTTGTCCCAAGATCACATAAAGCTGTCTTGGTACAGGTACTCTCTAATGTGCATGGTATCATAAAGCTTCCAGGATCCTTAAGCTTCTCTGGTAAGCTCTTTAAAATGATTGCATTGCATTCTTCAATGAGAAAAACTTTTTCAGTTTCTCTCCAATCCTTCTTATGACTTAAGATCTCTTTCATGAACTTAGCATAAGAGGGTATTTGCTCAAGTGCCTCTGCAAACGGAATCTTGATTTCAAGAGTCCTGAGATAGTCTGCAAAGCGGCAAATTATTTATCCTGTTCTGCTTGGCGGAGTTTCTGAGGATAAGGTATTTTAGCTTTGTATTCTTCAATATTGGTTGCTGCAGGTTTATTTCCTACAGAGGTAGGTTGAGAAGCCTTCTTGTGGGAGTTATTATCAGCACTTGCAAGTGTCTGAGCCCTCATAGGCGTTTGAACGCCAGGATTGGGGGCTGGATTGGCGTTTAATGCCAGATTCCCTCCCTTTTCTGGCGTTTGAACGCCAGAACTGAACATGGGTTGGGTATTTAACACCAATTTTTCTCCCTTTTCTGGCGTTTGAATGCCAGAACTGGGCGTCCACTGGGCATTTAACGCCAGTTTTCACCCTTTTCTGGTGTTTGAACACCAGAATCATTCCTCTCTATGCTCTTTCTGTTCTCAGAGGGATTTTGGGTAGCAGTTTGCTCATCCTCTATTATTTGTTCTTTTCTTGGCTTTCTGCTACTTTGAGTTGAGGTATTCAATATTCTTTCACTCTTTAATTAAACTGCTTGGCACTCTTCTGTTATCTATTTTGATAACTGCTGTCTTGTCTGGTCAAGTTGTGCTTTCATGTTCCTGTTAGCATCCTTAGTGTCTTGCAACATCTCTTTAAATTCTGCCAACTGTTCTGTCAGATAACATAATTGCTTATTGATTTCAGCAACTTGTTCTAGAGGACTAAGTTCAGTGGATACTGCCTTAGCCTCTTCTTTTATGGAAGCCTCACTACTTAAGTACAGATGCTGATTTCTAGCAACTGTATCAATGAGCTCTTGAGCCTATTCAATTGTTTTTCTCATGTGTATAGATCCACCAGCTGAGGGGTCTAGAGATATTGGAGCCTTTGCTGTAAGCCCGTAGTAGAAGATGTCTAACTGCACCCATTTTGAAAATATTTCAGAGGGACATTTCCTTAGCATCTCTCTGTACCTCTCCCAGGCATTGTAAAGGGATTCATTATCCTCTTGTTTAAAGCCTTGGATGTCTAGCCTTAGCTGTGTCATCCTCTTAGGAGGGAAATATTGATTCAGAAATTTGTCTGACAACTGTTTCCATGTTCTTATGCTAGCTTTAGGTTGGTTATTTAACCACCTTTTAGCTTGGTCTTTTACAGCAAATGGAAATAGTAATAATCTGTAGACATCCTGATCTACTTCCTTATCATGTACTGTGTCAGCAATTTGTAAGAACTGTGCCAGAAACTCAGTAGGTTCTTCCTGTGGAAGACCGGAATAATGGCAATTTTGCTGCACCATGATAATGAGCTGAGGATTCAACTCAAAACTACTGACTCCGATGGAGGGTATACAGATACTACTCCCATATGAAGCAGTAGTGGGGTTAGCATATGATCCTAGAGTCCTCTTGGACTGTTCATTTCCACTTAGGTCCATGATGGAGAAAGGGAGATGATGTGAATTACAAATAAATAATTTTCTCTCTTTTTTTTGAAAACCGAAATTAAAAAGAAAAATAAAAATAAAATAAAATAAATTAAAAATTGAATATAAGTTTCGAAAATTAAGAAGGTTAAAAGAAATAAAAGAAATTAGAAAACTAAACTAATTAATTAATTAAAAAGATTTGAAAAATTTTGGATATGATTTTCGAAAAATGAAGAGAGAGAAAGTGGTTAGGAAGTTTTGAAAAAGGTATGTCTTAAAAGATACTTGTATGAAAAATAATTAAAAGAAAAGATTTGAAAAAGATATGATTTTTGAAAACTTGACTGCTAAGATATGATAAGATAAAATTTTGAAATTGAAATCTGAAATTTTTATCAACAATTTCGAAATTTTTGCTTAAAAATAGTTAGAGAAGATATTTTTTTATTTTTGAATTTTATGATGAAAGAGAAAAACAGACAAAAGATACAAGACTTAAAATTTTTAGATCTGACACCCTTGTTTTTCGAAAATTTTTGGAGGGAAACACCAAGGGACACCAAACTTAAAAATTTTAAGATTAAAACACAAGGAAGACTCAAGAACACTTTGAAGACTTACAAGAATAACAAGAACAAAATTCAAAGATTCAAGAACATAAAAAGAACACCAAACTTAAAATTTTGACACAAGATTTAATCAAAGAAAAATTATTTTTGAAAAGCAGATACCAAAAACATAAGCCAACACTTTAACCAATTGAGCTATGAAAGAAAAAGTTTTTCTTGAAGAATCATTTTTTTGAACTTTTTCGAAAATCACAAGAAAAAAAAAGAAAAGACACAGAATAAGAAAAACTAAAGATCAAACAAGAAAAATAATTAAGAACAAGTAATGAAAAATATGAAGAAAAATAAGAACATGCAATTCAAAAATTATGAAGAAAAATAAAAACATACAATTGACACCAAACTTAAAATATGAAACTAAACTCAAATAAAAGACTCAAAGAAAAATTAAAAATTAATAAGGAAAAATAAAAATTTTTTAAAAAAGAAAATAAAGGACTCAGATTTGATGACTCTATAGCAACAATACTAAATTTTTCCTAATATAAGAAATAAGATGAACCGTCAGTTGTCCAAACTCGAACAATTCCCGGCAACGGCGCCAAAAACTTGGTGCACGAAAATTACACTCACACTTTGTAATTCCGCACAACTAACTAGCATGTGCACTGGGTCGTCCAAGTAATACCTTACGTGAGTAAGGGTCGATCCCACGGAGATTGCCGGCTTGAAGCAAGCTATAGTTATCTTATTATTCTTAGTCAGGATATCAATAGTGGTTCTTAGTTTTAATTGCGAAAAGTAAAAGAGCATGAAAAAATACTTGTTATGCAGTAATGGAGAATAGGTTGGAGTTTTGGAGATGCTCTGTCATCTGAATTTCTGCTTTCTTACTGTCTTCTTCTTCACGCACGTAGGTCTCCTCCCATGGCAAGTTATATGTTGGTGGATCACCGTTGTCAATGGCTACTAGCCATCCTCTCAGTGAAAAGGGTCCATGTACATGGCTAATCATCTGTTGGTTCTCACTTGTGTTGGAATAGGATCCAGTGATCCTTTTGCGTCTGTCACTACGCCCAACGTTCGTGAGTTTGAAGCTCGTCACAGACAACCCCTCCCAGATCCTACTCGGAATACCACAGATAAGGTTTAGACTTTCTGGATCTCAGGAATGTTGCCAATTGGTTCTAGCTTATACCACGAAGACTCTAGACTCACGAATTGAACGCTTTATTGTCAGGAGAGGCAGTTAAACTTGTGAACCAGAAACCCAAGAGATAAACGTTCAATCTAAGGTAGAACGAAAGTGGTTGTCAGGCACGCGTTCATAGGTTGAGAATAGTGATGAGTGTCACGGATCATCACATTCATCATGTTGAAGTGCGAATAGATACCTTAGAATAGAAACAAGCGTGATTGAATAGAAAACAGAAATGATTGCATTAATTCATCGAGACACAGCAGAGCTCCTCACCCCCAACCATGGGGATTAGAGACTCATGCCGTCAAAGATACAAATTCAGATGTAAAATATCATGAGATACGAAAAAAATCTCTAAAAGTAGTTTTTATACTCAACTAGTAACCTAGGTTTACAGAAAATGAGTAAACTATGATAGATAGTGCAGAAATCCACTTCTGGGGCCCACTTGGTGTGTATTTGGGCTGAGCATTGAAGCTTCCATGTGTAGAGAATTGTCCTGGAGTTAAACGCCAAGTTGCAGCCTATTTCTGGCATTTAACTCTAGCTTGTAACCTGTTTCTGGCGTTTAATCCTAATTTGTAACCTGAACGCTAGAATAGGACAGGAAGTTGGCGTTAAACACCAGTTTGTGTCATCAAAACTCGGGCAAAGTATGAACTATTATATATTGCTGGAAAGCCCTGGTTGTCTACTTTCCAAAACAATTGAGAGCGCACTAATTGGACTTCTGTAGCTCCAAAAAATCTATTTCTAGTGCAGGAAGGTCAGAATCCAACAGCATCTATAGTCCTTTAACAGCCTCTGAATCAGATTTTTGCTCAGGTCCCTCAATTTCAGCCAGAAAATACCTGAAATCATAGAAAAATACACAAACTCATAGTAAAATCCAGAAATGTAAATTTTGCACAAAAACTAATAAAAACATAATAAAGAGTGAATAAAACATACTAAAAGCTACCTAAAAACAATGCCAAAAAGCGTATAAATTATCCGCTCATCACAACACCAAACTTAAATTGTTGCTTGTCCCCAAGCAACTGAAATCGAATAGGATAAAAAAAAGAGAATATACAATAAATTTCAAAATATCTGTGAAACTTAGCTCCAATTAGATGAACGGGACTAGTAGCTTTTTGCTTCTGAATAGTTTTGGCATCCCACTTTATCCCTTGAAGTTCAGAATGATTGGCATCTATAGGAACTCAGAATTTAGATAGTGTTATTGATTCTCCTAGTTTAGTATGTTTATTCTTGAACACAGCTACTTTATGAGTCTTGGTCGTGGCCCTAAGCACTTTGTTTTCCAATATTACCACCGGATACATAAATACCACAGACACATGACTGGGTGAATCTTTTTAGATTGTGACTCAGCTTTGCTAAAGTCCCCAGTTATAGGTGTCCAGAGTTCTTAAGCACACTCTTTTTGCTTTGGATCACGACTTTAACCACTCAATCTCAAGCTTTTCACTTGGACTTGCATGCCACAAGCACATGGTTTAGGGATAGCTTGATTCAACCGCTTAGGCCAGGATTTTATTCCTTTAGGCCCTCCTATCCATTAATATTCAAAGCCTTGGATCCTTTTTACCCTTGCCTTTTGGTTTAAAGGGATATTGGCTTTTTGCTGTTGCCTTTTGGTTTAAAGAGCTATTGACTTTTTCTGCTTGCTTTTTCTTTTTCTTTCTTTTTCTTTTTCTCTAAATTTTTTTTGCAAGCCTTGTTATTCACTGCTTTTTCTTGCTTCAAGAATCAATTTTATAATTTTTCAGATTAAAAATAACATTTCTCTTTTTCATCATTCTTTCAAGAGCCAACAAATTTAACATTCATAAACAACAAGATAAAAAATATGCACTGTTCAACCCCCTCGTGAGTTTGAAGCTCGTCACAGACAACCCCCTCCCAGATCCTACTCGGAATACCACAGATAAGGTTTAGACTTTCTGGATCTTAGGAATGCTGCCAATTGGTTCTAGCTTATACCACGAAGACTCTAGACTCACAGATTGAACGCTCTGTTGTCAGGAGAGGCAGTCAAACTCGTGAACCAGAAACCCAAGAGATAAACATTCAATCTAAGGTAGAACGGAAGTGGTTGTCAGGCACACGTTCATAGGTTGAGAATGGTAATGAGTGTCACGGATCATCACATTCATCATGTTGAAGTGCGAATGGATACCTTAGAATAGAAACAAGCGTGATTGAATAGAAAACAGAAATGATTGCATTAATTCATCGAGACACAGCAGAGCTCCTCACCCCCAACCATGGGGTTTAAAGACTCATGCCGTCAAAGATATAAATTCAGATATAAAATGTCATGAGGTACGAAAAAAATCTCTAAAAGTAGTCTTTATACTCAACTAGTAACCTAGGTTTACAGAAAATGAGTAAACTATGATAGATAGTGCAGAAATCCACTTCCGGGGCCCACTTGTTTTTGACATTTAACTCTAGCTTGTAACCTATTTCTGGCGTTTAACTCTAGTTTGTAACCTGTATGTTTCTGGCGTTTAACGTCAGAATAGGGCAAGAAGTTGGCGTTAAACGCCAGTTTGCGTTGTCAAAACTCGGGTAAAGTATAGACTATTATATATTCCTGGAAAGCCCTGGATGTCTACTTTCCAACGCAATTAAGAGAGCGCCAATTGGACTTCTGTAGCTCCAAAAAATTCATTTCGAGTGCAGGGAGGTCAGAATCCAACAGCATCTGCAGTCCTTTAACAACCTCTGAATCAGATTTTTGCTTAGGTCCCTCAATTTCAGCCAGAAAATACCTGAAATCACAGAAAAATGCACAAACTCATAGTAAAGTTCAGAAATGTAAATTTTGCACAAAAACTAATAAAAATAATAAAAAGTGAATAAAACATGCTAAAAACTACCTAAAAACAATGCTAAAAAGTGTATAAATTATCCGCTCATCAATTGCATGTAAAAAATTTTGCACATTCATTTGGAAATACCAGTTAGTACATAGTAACAATATTTTTATTAGAAAATAAAAAATGTCGTGAAAATTATGTTTATAACTATTATTTTAGTGTTTTTATTAATGACAAAGTGAAGGTCAAAATGCACTATATCAAGAATTATGCATATTTTTTTGGAAGAATTATAATTAGAGCAAATTCAGTATCTCAATTGAAGGAAGTTTTAAAAGAATCCTTAGTATCAAAATTAAAAATTAGCGTTTTAAAAAAATTGTGAAGAATTTGCAGTAACCTGTAATTTTATCGCATATTAAGTTTCTTTTAGAAAAGAAATTGTAGCAACTAATTAAAATATTTTTTATAATATGTGTTGGAAACAAGAAGTTTGACCACAATCTAATCAATCATGTGTTAAATAATTTGTTATTGTTATTATATTAAAATGTTAATATAATAAGGTCCATGATTAAATTTAGGGATATATTATTGTGATAGTGATCATAATATTGAGAGATAAATCTTTTATATTTTAATCTAAATTGTTCTTGGTTATATTTGAGAATTTCTAATGGTTATAATTACCGCATATTTGTCAATAGAATATTTTCAAGATTAACATAGTAATAGAGTTTCTTTTGACCTGCGACTACCATAGTAATTAACAACGTATTTATTATACTTTGATTCCGGACACCTAATACCCTAGGGTTCTAGTTGAATGTGTAACACCCTAACTATCAGAATGTCACGCTTCCGGCTGTGTCACTCTGATAGCTCGAGTATTATGACGACTCTTAATTTATTTAATACTAAAATATGAGCATGTCTAAAACTTAAACTGTATTTTTCAAAACATACGTCTATACTTAATATATATATATATTATTACTTTACAAGCGTTACATAATACAAGATCCTATCCCTCATACAAAATGTGAAAGGTCAAAGGCGAGGGAAAACATCACAAAAACAATACAAAAATATTGTGTAAACGCAAAAGTAAAACTCTTCCAAACTTCGTCGTCCATATCCTGAAAAAGAAAAGACCTGTAGGGGAGTGAGAACATTGTCCTCGCTGTTTCTCACTATGGGATTAGAGAATTGCTATAATAAGATACGTAGAAATAAAACTGTCTTTAAAGTACAGTGATTAATAGACGCTTTATGAATCTTTTTAAAACCAAATACTATGTTCCAAAAACCCGAAATCCTTTTTAAAAGAGAAATCCGTCAATTCTTCAAAAAAATCCAAAACTTCTTTAAAGGTTTTTCCTAGACAACATGAATGACCAAGCTTTTCTAAGCATAGGTTCATTAAGTCTATGCTGAACCAGCATAGTTTTTCATACTTTACTAAACCAGAAACACAAACCAAACACGGCCTCCAGCCCATCATATAATCAATCACGGCCCTAGGCCCAAACAAATCAACCAACAACCAACTCACCATAATCCAATAAATTTCAGTCACAAACACAAATAAAAAGATTCAAACACAAACAAGTAGTTAAGTCAAGTAGAGCAATTAGCAGTTAAACATGTTTATTCACATAGACAAACCAATTACAATATGCACACCCAAACAATGTCACAAAAATGCATATGATGAATGCCTGCCCTATGGCTAATGATATCATTTGTCGGTTATATAGCCAACCCGACACGTCCTGGTAGTTAACCATGGACTGAAACACCCATGCAGAGCCAGTGGGTTTGAGCTACAACCCCCTCACTACTACTCGCTTAACCCAAAACCAGTGGAATAACCACTACTGCGGCTACTACCCAGGCGGGTATTTGAAAGCTCATCCTGGAGCAAGCAGGACGAACCACCATCCTTGCTACTACCCAGGAATCTCAAACATATATTTATTCATTCCATCTCATTCATAACCATTCATAATCATTTTCACACTTTCTGAACAATCCACATCAAGTAAATCATCATTCATGCCATATATTACTTTTTCCTCAAATCACTTTTCTTTGAAAACAACAATCAAACTCATTTTTGTCTCGATTTCAAAATTATTCTCATATCTCAAGCTATGTCAAGCTTCCAAGCCACTTTTTCCTCAAACTCAATTCCCTTTTTTAAAAGAAATCTACTTTATGTAACATTTTCTCAAAACTTACAAAAATTTCCAAAATCATATCAAATGGAAGTTTTCTTTGAAAGACTTAAAATCCTCCTCTTTGAAACCATCCTTTTAACTATTTTTAAACAGAGTTATTAATTAATTATTCCGGCAAGGTCTCAAGTCTTTAAGGGAGAACAACCAAACCCCTTTTCTTAAATTTATTAAAATTCTTGAAAAATCATGTTTTCGTGGTTTGAATTAAATCAAGCGAAATCCAAATAAAACCAAATCATTTAGAATCGAAAATCCATTCATTTGAACCAAAATAATTTTAAATTTTATTCCTTAAAACCAATTCCTTAATTTTTCCAAAACATTACAAGCGGAGTCAGTCGATTAAAGTCCATTTACAAATTTACTGTTATTTGCTCATCACTCCTCCGAATGAAATCCTTAAGTCAAATTAAAAAATATAAACCCTTCTCACAATTAAAATAGCCTCAAAACATAAGTCTTCTCTAAATGGTTTGCACTCAAAATGTAATCCTTTTCTTAAGAAGCAAAGCTCCACCACAATTCTCTTTGCAATAATTCAATTCAAGACGTAATTCATCACTTTCTTAAATAGTTCAAATAAAATGATATAAATCTTAAGTCCAGATTTTCTGAATAACTTTTCAAATAAAGTCTTGGATTTTATAGAAATTTTGGTAGCACCTCCCCCTAAGACTTGGACCTTGCCACCCTTTCCGGGTTCCAACAAAAAATTCTGCAACCATTTCCAACTAGGACCTTGCCACCCTTTCCGGGTTCCAACCAAAAATTCTGCAACCATTTCCAACGGGTTCAAAACCAAACTTGTTTCCAATAAAACAAAATCCAAACATCCAAACTTTAAAAATCACATCAAACCAAACCAATTCAGAAATCTCCAATTTTAACAAATCAATTAATAATTCAATCAATACACAACCGTATTCATCCAAAACAAGCCAGGCGATTCATAAGACTTGCATAACCACTAAAAATACATTTTTGCACATCCATATCAATTTATAACAATTCCAATTACAAAATTAAGTTTTTAAAAAAGTCCCTACCTCCATTAGTCGCAAGTTGCATAATTAAACCCATTAAATCCTTATTCTCATGTTAATCAGCAGCAACCGCAGAAATTCTGACAACCACATATCTGTATAATTTAGAATTAACACGGAATGGATATTGAGCGATATTAGAACATAATTGATAATAAAGTATTGTGATAAACAAGAACATAACCGAATAATCTCACCACGATAAATAGAAGAGAATGACACAGTAGCAGCTTCCAAATTGACCGGACAACAGCTGTGATAGCGGCCGGAAGCTTT
>NC_029775.3:92265395-92276915 GCF_000817695.3 Arachis duranensis | reverse complement strand
CTTAATTTTGACATGCAATCACCAGAACCGAATCCCTAAGGTATCAACAACTCAGAATCTCTAACAACCTATATTGAAATACTAATTTTCAAAGATTTCGGAAATAAAAATGCTCACCAAGAAGGCAAAGGCTCGATGGCAGTTTCTGATAGTCAGAACGGCGGCAATTCACAACGATGACATGACTCCGCCAGCAACGGGATCCTCGGCGGTAGTGAACAGAACGGCGACAACATGAACGACGCACAGGCAGTGGTGAGAGTGAGCTGGGAGCAACCTAACATAGTGGCTCTTCACCCTCTTCGTGTCGGGTTCTCCTTCTCCCAGTGACCCAGCTGTGGCGGTGACGAAGGAACGGCAACTGGACACGGCGGCCGGACTGGTTGTGGTCCTCTCTTCCCCACGCGTCTTCCTCTCCTCGTAGTTCTGTTGCTCAACAGCGGCTCAAGGATGGTTCAGCGTCGTGGTCTTCCTCCAAGGTCCGATGACGGCGACGCGTGGAGTAGCGACGACGCAGCTTCTCTTCCTTTCCCTCTCTCGGATCTCTTTCTGTTAACAGCAGCGGCGAGGGTGGCAGTGACACCCACCGCGCCACCTTCCCTTCTCCCTCCTCTCTTTCCTTCTTCGGTCCCCTTCCCTCTTCCCTTTTCTTTTATTTTTCTTTCTTCCTTTTGGGGGTGTGGGTATCTGTGTGTGTGAGGGTGAGCCGTGGGTGAAGGGTGGGGTGTGGGTGCTTTTTGTGTGTTAGAGAGTTAGGGTAAAAATTAGGTTTAGATAAAATTAGGATTAGGTCAGGGTTTTAATTTAGGTATTTTTTATTAAAAATAGGGATAGTAGTGTAATTTTATGAAATAAATAGAAGGTAAGATAATAGTAAACATTAAATTAAATATAACATATCCATCTTTAAAAATATCTTTTAATTAATACTCTTTAAATAATTTTAAGTTAAATACAAATTTAATAAAAATTGGAGATAAGTAAATTAATTCTTCTTTATTTATAAAATAAGGTTAAAAAATTATATATTAAAATTAAGACATACAAAATACTAATTATTTCTCAATTATAAGAACTCTAAATAATAAATAAGAGTTTACTCAACTTTTATATAAAAATCTCTAAAATAGTCTTAAATAAATATAATACATCATAAATAATTTATTGATAACTTTTAAAAATTAGGGGTCTTACAGAATAGATATTGGGTACGATTTAAATACTTGTAGAATTAATGATTACTCAACAAGGAATCCGTCAACTCTCGGTAAAGAGTTTTAGCTCTATGATTATAATGACTGAGATGAATAAAACCTTGGTAAAGGAAATTGAATGAATGAAGAAATGAGGTTCTTAGGTCATTCACTTTTCATTATAATAATGGTAACAAGTTAGAGTTTGACAGTTAAACCATGCTCTAAGGGTTAACCAAGAGCTGGAAAGATGGAAAGAATTATACGTTGTTCTTCTAAGGTTCTTAGTAAAAATATATTACTTCATACTATCGGGTCGTTGAGGAGTGTTGCTAGACGCCAACCTTGATTAGTAAATTTAGTATGACTAATTTACTATACGCTTAGTATTGAGCCTATTGGGTTACACACTAACGAGTGTTCTAATCTTTGCTATAGAATTATTTAATTATTAATTTGATTTGATCAAATAAATAATTATATTAATTCAAATAGAATATTATTATATTTTTTGCTAGCACCAAGAATATAATAATAATATGATAATTGAGAATATTAAATAAGATTTGAGAATAATTAGTTATTCTATTTCTAAATTTGAATTCTAAATTTGTATGAGATCCTACTGATTCTGTTTCAAATTGAGTTATGATATGATTCATAAATTTGAAGGATTTAGATTTAGAATTTTAAGATATAATTTAAATTTGAACTAAGATTCAAATTTAAAATCAATAACAAATCTCATACTATATATATGTATGCCAAGAGTAAAGGAAGGTGACGGAGATGAGAATAAAAAATAAGAGTTTTATTATTTTACCTCTACACACATAAATATATGTGAGCCTAATTCTTGGAGAAGAATTTTATGGTGTGCAAAAAGTTACAAAGAGGTTCTCAATTTAGATCAGATATCCATTGATCAAAGAGTTGATAGCAAAGGTTGGTCTCGATGTGGATACGCATAGCGATTTCATACCATCGAAGGAGAAAAAGATTTTTACTAGCGTACTCAGGTATTTAGATCTGATTTACTATATATTTATTATTGGAATAAAGTTTAAGCACAAAATAGATCTTTAGGAGTATTTTCTTTTCTTCACCTGCGTGTTATGAACACATAGTAATCCCTCAGTGGTATCAGAGCTTTAGCATTTTGTGTTTAAATTTCATTCCCAATTTTTTTAAATTTATGAATTAATAGGATTAATTCAAAAAATATTTTTAAGCATGCAATGCAGTTATTTCCATTGGGATAATTTTTTAATAAATTAATAGTTAATTTATTTCAATGTTAATTATTTAATTGTGATTAAATTATCATTTTTTTAATATAAAAGTTATATTTATAATTAAATATTTTGTTTAATTTTATTTATTTATTAAATTTTAGTGTGATTTTGATCACAATAAAAAGAATAAGATGCACAATATCTTTTGTTTGTTTCTTATATATATAAGTGTATATATAAAGGTCAAATTTGATTTATGATAATTTTTAAGGCTAAACATTAGTACATAAAAAATCAAATTTTGATTTGATTGATGTGTTTTGAACCTATAAGTTTAAAAATTAGTTTTTTCTAATGTTCTTGATTATAAATAAAGGCCTAACAACCATGAATTTTATTTTTCAGATAATAACCAGTGTATACATTTGATGTATTAAGGATTTAATTTTATATTTTTACCTAGACTACTTGGGAGTATAAAATTTAATCTATAAATATTGGTAGAAATTCTCTAACAACTGAGATAAATCCTAAAAGTTAGGAGTTTACCAAAAAATAAATGTATCTCTTGTTTACAAGGAGTAACCTGACAACCAGGAGACTTGTACTCAAAAACAGAATTTATTTATTCATATGATGATGTATAAGGAGAATTAATTTTATACTTAAACCTAGACAATCTAGGGGTATAAAATATAATTCGGTTAAATAATTGTCTGACAACCAGATAATTATTTAGGATTATAATTGTATGTGATACAATTTAATCATATTTATTTGGAATAGGTATGAGTAACAACTTGACAACCAAGATATTCATTCATGATTTTAAATAATTTTTAACAGAAATATAGATTTCTTAATTTACTTTCATTTTAAACATGTCCACCTTTTGTGTGGCATACTTGAAAGTAATATATTAAATACAATTTGAGAATTGTATTTTCAAAAGGTTATCATTGAGATGACAATTCTACTGAAATAATATTCTCCAATAAATTTGGTTATGGAATGGTTAGAAGTTGTGAAAAATTTAGAATATTGCTTTATTGCAATATGGGTTGTTTTGACAATCATGAGTTCCAATTTCAAAAATAACCTACTATTTATTATTAAATATCTTGAGAAGATATATGATGCCCAAAGCAAGATAATATAACTATCAAAGATTTTATTTAAACTAGTGGGAGTATTGGGCAATATATTTTGAATTAAATAACTTTAGAAGTTGGAATGCCATTAGGCAAATAACTTTTGCGAGAATTGTTCTTGCAAGCATTTTTGGAGATTTATTTTGTTACAAATAATTTATAATTGGCCTTAATATGATTAATGTTTGTAATCATTTTAGAAAAACTCAATATACGTATTAAGGATGCCAATCAAAATTGCTCTTACGGGTTGGTTTGACCAATAATAAAGATATTGAGTATTTTTATTAAAAAGTTTAAAGTAAAATCTCTAATATCTAATTAATATTCTATTGAATAGAGAATGAGATTCTCTCAATGCACAAATACTAAAACTCTATGTACTCCATCATGTTTAAAGAAACATGAAATTTGATTTAGTTGAGTATTATTGTTTGTTAAATATTTGGACTACATTTTAAAAATATTGCTAAATTAACAAATTTCTCATTAAATTAATTTTTTTACCCATATGAAATATGAAAAAGGCATAAGATGAAACTCAAGAACATTAGAGTTTGGAGATGTCTTATATGTGTTAAGAAATTACACAATAATAAATTGATGTTAGATCTGATAAATGAGATTTATTGGGTACTCTAAAGAAATAATGAGTATTATTTTTATCATCTTTTTTAAGACAAAGTGTTTGTGATGAGAGATTGAACTCTTTTTTTTTTTAGAAAAAAGGAATTTCCTCTCAAAGAAAGATAAGGTGAACAAATAAATCTTAATAAAGTCAAGACAATCGAAAATTTTAATTTATAAAATGTTAAGAGAAACTTTGTATTTACAAAGAAAAAGTGAGAGTACAATTACTTTTATTAAAATTGTTTACCACTCAATGAAGGATATAATTTCAGTATTCTAAAAGTATAAAAAATTTGATTGTCAAACTAAATTTTTGAAAAGTAGCCTATTTGTATAATGATACAATTCTATAAAGATAGATCTAATGGTTACTTAGATTTTTTATAATCATGTTCAATAAAGATTATCCTTAAAATAAAATTATGCACTATTATAGTGGAAGATTTCATGTTTTGAGAAAACGTGATATTCATTAGGCAGTAGGCGTATTTTGCAAAAGGTCAAGCACATGTACTCAAAAAGTAAGGTGTTTAAGGTTAAAAGAGTTTTGATAAACATAAATGTGCATTGAAAAATTATACACGTGATTGATTGGTTCCCGTGCAAGTGGGAGATTATTGAGTTAATAGTATGTCCATGGATCTATCATGATTGGCTCTCGTACAAGTGAGAGACTGTTGGGAATAAGGAGTATGACCACAATCCAATCAATCATGTGTCAAATAATTTGTTATTGTTATTGTTATTATATTAAAATGTTAATATAATAAGGTCTCTTTTATTAAATTATATATATATATAGAACTGGCTCAATTTGAGAATTTTTAATGGTTATAATTACCGCATATTTGTCAATAGGATATTCTCAAGATGAACATAGTAATAAAGTTTCTTTTGACCTGCGACTATCATAGTAATTAATAATGTATTTATTATACTTTGATATCGGACACCTAATACCCTAGGGTGCTAGTTGAATGGATATTGGGTATGATCTAAATATTTGTAGAATTAATGATTAGTCAATAAGGAATCCGTCAACTCTCGGTAAAGAGTTTGAGCTCTATGATTATAATGACTAAGATGAATAAAACCTTGGCCAAGGGAATTGAATGAATGAAGAAATGAGTTTCTTAGGTCATTCACAGTTCATTATAATAATGGTAACAAGTTAGAGTTTGACAATTAAACCATACTCTAAGGGTTAACCAAGAGCTGGAAAGATGGAATGAATTATACTTTATTCTTCTAAGGTTCTTAGTAAAAATATATTACTTCATACTTTCGGGTCATTGAGGAGTGTTGCTAAACGCCAAACTTGATTAGTAAATTTAATATGACTAATTTACTACCCGCTTAGTATTGAACTTATGGGGTCACACAATAACGAGTGTTCTAATATTTGCTATAGACTTATTTAATTATTAATTTGATTTGATCAAATAAATAATTATATCAATTCAAATGGAATATTATTATATTTTTTGCTAGCACCAAGAATAGAATAATAATATGATAATTGAGAATATTAAATGAGATTTGAGAATAATTAGTTATTTTATTTCAAAATTTAAATTCTAAATTTGGATGAGATCCTACTGATTCTGTTTCAAATTGAGTTATGATATGATTCATAAATTTGAAGGATTCAGATTTAAAATTTTAAGATATAATTTAAATTTGAATTAAGATTCAAATTTAAAATTAATAACAAATCTCATATTATATATATGTATGCCAAGCATAAAGAAAGGAGACGGAGATAAGAATAACAAGAGTTTTATTCTTTTACTTTTACACACATAAATGTATGTGAGCCTAATTCTTAGAAGAATTTTATAGTGTGCAAAAAGTTGCAAAGAGATTCTCAATTTAGATCAGATATCCAGTGGTCAAAGAGTTGACAGCAAAGATTGGCCTCGGTGTGGATACGCATAGCGCCTTTGTACAATCGAAGAAAAAAAAAGATTTTTACTAGCATACTCAAGTATTTAAATCTGATCTACTATATATTTATTATTAAAATAAAATTTAAACACAAAATAAATTTTTAAGATTACTTTCTTTTTTTATTACGTGTTATGAGTACACAGTAATCCTTCAATATGAATTTGTGATTTTATGTCATTAAACTTGCAAAATCAAGTAGAACGTGTATATGGAATTTATTTATGTTTTTAACATGAGATGACGTAAATAAAAACGGTCTAATCTAAGCACATGCAAACAAAGCAACACTATTGCTATATATTAAACGATACACACAATACAATTATTTTCTGTTGTATGTTATCTTTATCGCTTAATAACACACTTATCATAAACACGGTAATTTAAATTATGGTCTAATAATATAATTTGATGTCTCATTTTTACTTTTTTTAGTATTCATTGTCTGTGTGAGATCAAATTAAACCATTTGTATTAAAATTTTAAGTATTTCTGAGAGTATATCGGTTAACGATAATGTTAGAAAAATAAAAAAAACAGTCAAAAATTATTTTATTTAACATTTATATTATTACAATAATTAATAAATATTAAATAAAATAAATTATGATTATTTTTAGCTAATTTTTTTTAAATACCAAAGATTTTCGATTAGCTAAATAGTACAACAAAATATACTTTAATACAAAAATATAATAGATCATTATTTAAGTGGTATTTACAAATATAAACATGGAAAATATCATCATTTTTAGACTTCCATAAAGAAAAGAATGAATCTTTATAATAGATTTTTTTAGATTTTCATATAGGGTGAACATGGATCGGATTGGATATGGCCAAAATTTCGATCCGATCCGCACTAAAATCATCGGATCGGATCGAATCCAATATCTGCAATTTTTAAGGTTGGATCCGATCCAATCCGATCCGCACATTTGCGGATCGGATCGGATCGGATATATCCACAAAACATAAAAATATTTTTAAAAGCTTATTTTTATTAAAAAATGTCAATAAAATTCATTTTTTCTATTCTTTTAAATATAGTTACTCTTAAAATAATATTAAACATACTTTTCTTAAATAATAAATTAAAATAATATAATATATATGATAATTATTAGTTGAAATAAAACAAAAAAAGAGTATTTATTTATTTATTTTTTTATTTTTGCGGATACGTGGATATGCGGATTAGATATGCGGATAGCAACACAAAATCCGCAATCCGATCCGATCCGAAAGCCTTGCGGATCGGATCCATATCCGCAATTTTCGGATCGGATTCGGATAAACACCGCGAATATGCGGATCGGATCCGATCCATGAACACCCCTATTTTTATATACGAGATTCTTTCCTATTTAAAAATAACATTTGATTCGTGCCTAACACAGATCTTACACTAGTTAATATTACAAACATGTTGGCTTCACCTCAACTATAGTGATAAGAAAGATAGATAAAGGGAGTTTTCCTATTAAACCTCTAAGAAACCTGTTCTTAACAACCTAAATCACCGGAAGGATTTTTCCTATTAGACTTTCAAAGAATCTGTACTTGACAACCTAGATCAAAAGGACGAAAATTGAATTACTCAATTTTCTCCATGCTACAAGCGAAGCGAATCACTCACCTCACTTCTCACACAATAAAACCTGCATAAAGCACTAAGGAAGTTTTAATTTATCAAAAAGTTTTCCAAATTGTCTCACCAAAGGTGTTTAAATAGGTTTCTAACAAACTAACAAAAAGATAAGGTAAGATTTTAAAATTTAAATCAGATTTGATCTTAATGAATTAGATCAGATTTAATTTAAAATTTAACATTCCTAAAAATACTACTAAATAAATCAAAACTAAAACAAATCTTCTAACAAATTTTAACCGCAAAATAAACTAAAATAAAGGCTTATAAAATTTGAATTTTTTTATGATAAATTATGCCTTCCATTGAATTTAAAAAATATTATTGAGTTTTTTACTGTCTTGACTTAGCCTAATAAACTTTATGAGCTGCCGCTATTCCAACATCACTATTTTTGAGACGAACTCTTAATCTTCTTGATATCCAAAATTAACCTGGCATAATTTTGTTAGTATTCCAATATTTGAATACGATAAAGATTACTATTCTGAACACATCATATAGTTTTCCATGGTGCATAACTGCATATGTTAGTAAACAATCAGCCTAGACCCACCCAGCACACAGTGACGCCATCCCGAACCATTTAAACTTTAAAGTTTTAAAGCCAATAATCAAAGCCTGATAAATTAAACAATAAAACAATTAACTACGACACTTAAATCTTGTTAAATTACACAAAGCTCTGTATTAACTTTGGCTCTAATGACATTTCTCCCTCTCCCTATCTCAAAAGTCTAGGATTCAAACCTTAGAGAATGCAATTGAAAAAAAAATATGATAAAATGTGTGAAGAGTATGTGGGTGTGTTGTGTACTTAGGATTGGGGTTGTACTCTACTGTTTCATTGTAGTAATGGTCACCTGCGGTATCACTATTCTCTCTTTATATTATTGCATGAGAGGTCGACATCTGTCTTCTACACATATAGAACAAATTTTCGTTCTACACGGTAGTAATGACCTCGTTTCAGATACATAATTGTTTGATTGAAAAGATAGTAATCGACTAATGGATACAAAAATTTCATACTATCTATCTATAAAAGAACGACTCAAACAGGGAAAAAGGTATGTTGAAAACTCTACATAAGTAAAAAAATACAAGAAACTTAAGCGTCCAAATATCTTTTATATGTATCCATGCGTCGTGTTTTTTATCAACTGAAATATATCTCATCCACCTTAGAAAGATTGAAGAGCTCAAACTAAGATTGGACAAGTTATACCACAAAAAGATCAACTAAATAAGAACATTTGGTGTCTATAGTGGAGTAAAAATTTTAAATTTTCTTTTTCTACTTTGCTCAGTGCTTGACAATTGATGCCAGGGCATTTTGGCCAGTTTCATTGACCATTTCTTTACTGTTTTTAGGTAATTTCATGCATTTTCTTAGTAAATAAGTTTGTTTTGGGCAAATATTCACTCAGACCATGATTCAAGCATACATTGTGCATTTTACATTATTTCATGAGAATTTTGCATGATTTTAATGACAAAATTATATATTGCATTACCCATGACTTGGACTAGAACTTTGATGCACTCTATTGCTTGATTTCAGGACCAAAAGGAAGCAAGGAATGGGAGGTAACTTGCAAAGTTAAGGAGAAAAGTAATTGCCAAAAACACTCTCAAAAGCCATCAACACCCACGTTAAAGAGTCACGTTAACTAAGTTAACGTGAACTCTAACGTGGAGAAGAGAAGTTGAGCCAACGTTAGTGACACTTAACATTGTCACTAACGTTGGCAATTACTCACAAATGGCCACGTTAGAAGCCACGTTAGGTTAACGTGGCCTCTAACGTTAAAGGGGGAAGAGAAGCCAACGTTAGTGACACTCAACATTGTCACTAACGTTGGCCTAAGGTGCAAAGAGCCACGTTAACTCTCACGTTAACTTGGTTAACGTGGGAGCTAACGTAAGAGATGGAGAGTTGTCGACAACGTTAGTGACACTCAATATTGTCACTAACGTTGGAGCAACCACACAACCCCCAAGAGCCACGTTAACCTTCACGTTAACTTGGTTAACGTGGAAGCTAACGATGAGGAATGAAGAATGAGCCAACGTTAGTGACACTCAACATTGTCACTAACGTTGGGATGGCTAAGAATGGCCACGTTAGAAGCCACGTTAACCTAGTTAACGTGAGCTTTAACGTGAAGCAAGAAGGGGCACACTTGAACGTTAGTGACAATGTTGAGTGTCACTAACGTTCTCGAAGGATGGCAAAAGCCACGTTAACCTAGTTAACGTGAGCTTTAACCTGAATAAGAAGGGGCACATTTGAACGTTAGTGCAATGTTGAGTGTCACTAACGTTCTCGAAGGATAACAAGGCAACGTTAAAAGCCACGTTAACCCAGTTAACGTGGGCTTTAACGTGAGGCAAAGGGGTGCATGGCAACGTTAGTGACAATGTTAAGTGTCACTAACGTTCTCGAACTTGTATTTTCACTAACTGTTAAACACCCCTAACGTCTCGAGCTAAAGTCTCTGCCCACTTCACACTTTCTCTCTGCAAGTAAGCCAAGCCCAATTGAAGAAAGGAACTGCTTCAAAGATCCAGAGGCCTAAGACTTGGAGAGCTAACTAGAAGCTGAGAAGAGTAGTATATATAGGAGTAGTTTTGAAATAGAGAGGAGCTTTTTTGGGAGGAGCTAGGAGAGAGAACTACTCTTGTATTTTTACTTTCTCTGCACTTCTAACTTTATCATGTATTCTCCATCTTTGATTTTGATTTCTAGAGCTATGAACAACTAAACCCCTTTCATTGGGTTAGGGAGCTCTGTTGTAATTTGATGGATCAATACTAATTTTTTTCTTCTTCTTCTATCTTTTCTTTTGATTTTACTTGAAAGCTTTCGATCTTCATCCAATTGAATAGTTATCTTGGAAAAGAAGCTATTCAAACATGGATCTCTTCGGATCCTTGAAAGAGGAATGAAGAGATTAGCTAGAAATGCTTTCTCATGCTGGACCAAATTGAGTGTGGATGGGTATGTGACTATAACCCTCTAAGCATTTGATTTAGGAAGTGCATGTGGTATAATCAGTGACCACACTTCATCTCTTCTCATGAGCAATTGACCAAGGAATTAGCTATTGATCAAGATTTGAGAGATTGAATTGCAAGAAATTGTGATTCAATCACTTAAGATTGCCAAGGAGATCAATGAGTGCATTGATTGAGGAAGAGATGAAAATGAAATTGATCCGGAGAATGCAACATCTCCTAAGCCCAATGAACTCCCCATTTCTGATCTTACCCATTCTCCCTGTGGGATTCGACCTCACTCTATTGTGAGTTTTTACTTGACGACAAATTCGGTACACTTGCCGAATGAGAATTTGTTGAGAGACAAGTTTTACCCCGATCAAGTTTATGGTGCCGTTGCCGGGGATTGATTGTGCATCGACAATGATTACATTAGAGGATCACTAGATTGAGCATTTGTATTTTGTTTGATTTAATTTTCTGTTTGGTTAATTTGCTTTCCGTCTTAGTTTAATTCTTCCCCTCCCCTGTTTCTTAGTTTTTATTTGCTATTTACAATTCAGTTCACTAACCCACTAACTGTTTGATATATTGCATCACTGACACTAACAAGTAATTCTAACAAGATAACTTCTGCATTGCTTTTCTTTGCTTGTACTCTGTGGGTTTGTATGACAGGGAGAAGAAGTGGAGCTTCAACTTCCTTT
>NC_029775.3:92262579-92265239 GCF_000817695.3 Arachis duranensis | reverse complement strand
AGGTGCACAACCATGGTGGAGGAGGTAGAGCAAATCCTGGTGGGGAAGATAGAAGAGTCTTGGGCTCTTACATTAACCCAAACCCAGGGAACTGCGGAAGTAGCATCCAAAAACCAATCATCCATGCCAACAACTTTGAACTAAAGCCACAGCCCATCACCCTCGTTCAGAACAATTGCTCGTTCGGAGGAGGTGTTCATGAAGACCCCAACCAACACTTAAACACATTCCTGAGAATATGTGACACAGTGAAGTCCAATGGCGTTCAACCTGACGCATATAGACTATTATTGTTCCCATTCTCTCTCAGAGACAAGGCAACCAAGTGGTTGGAGTCTTTTCCAAAGGAGAGCTTGACAACTTGGGATGATGTCATGAACAAATTCTTAGCAAGATTTTACCCCCCTCAACGAGTCAATCGGCTGAGAGCTGAGGTCCAAACTTTCAGGCAACAAGATGGTGAGACTCTTTATGAAGCATGGGAGAGGTTTAAAGACCTAACAAGGAGATGTCAATCTGATATGTTCAATGAATGGATGCAGCTGCACATCTTCTATGAAGGACTGTCATATGAATCTAAGAAGGCCGTAGACCATTCATCCGGAGGTTCTTTGAACAAGAAGAAGACCATTGAGGAAGCCATAGATGTCATTAAAACTGTAGCTGAGAATGACTACTTATATGCTTCCGAAAGAGGGAACACTAGAGGAGTAATGGAGTTGAACAATGTAGATGCTCTGCTTGCTCAAAACAAGCTAATCACCAAGCAGCTAGCTGACCTCACCAAGAAGATGGAGAGAACCAAGCAGCTAGCTGATCTCACCAAGAAGATGGAGAGAAGTCAAGTGGCAGCAATCACCACTTTAACTCAAGAGGGAGCAAGTGAAGAGGAAGAAGGCACTCAGGAGCAAGCCAACTACATTGGAAATTCACCTAGATATAACTATGATCCTACTCCAAGACCCACAACCCTGGATGGAGGAATCACCTAAACTTTGGGTGGGGTAACCAACAAGACCAAGGCCAAGATCAGAGACGCCACAACTCCAACAACGACACAGCTCCCCAACAATTCACACAGAGGACATACCCACAAAACCACATCAATACATCTCACCCTTCTACCTCTACCCCCAACATACCATCATTTGATGACAGAATCTCTAAGATTGAAACCTTACTTGAAAGCATATGCAAAGACATTCAAGACAATAAGGTGTTCAAAGAGGAGGTGAGAGCCAGTATGAAGAATCGGGGGGAGGCAATCAAGAAGCTGGAATTCCAAGTGGGATATTTGTCTGAGAAGATTCCCAGGCCCACTGATAGCTTCCTTGAGAAGATTCCCAGACCCACTGATAGCTTCCCAAGTGACACGGAGAAGAATCCGAGAGGTGAAGCAAAGAAAGTAAGATGGGAAGACTGCAGTATGGTCACTACAAATGACAAGGAAACCGAAGACAAGCCAAGCAAGCTGTCAGAACAACCTGAAAATACCTTAGTAGAGAAGGAGAAGAAAGACCAACAAGAACCAGAAATCTCACAACAGGAGCTACTGAGACTATACGCACCATTTCCTCAACTGCTAAAGGGTGCTGTGGGAAAGAGAATGTACTCAAGGTTCTTAGACTCGTTTGCATCTTTGAATGTGAACATACCATTCATCAAGGTCATTCAGCAAATGCCAGCATTCATCAAGTATATGAAGGAACTACTTCCCAGGAAGAGCTCACTCAAAGGGTGCCAGACTATAGTGATGAACAAGGATTGCAGCACCCTCATTCAAACACAATTGCCTGCGAAAAGAAAAGACTCAGGGAGTTTTCATGTCCCTTGTGCTATAGGGGAAACAAATTTTGATAGAGCACTTTGCGATTTGGGAGCAAGCATCAACTTAATACCCCTATCCCTGGTAAAAAGGCTGCAGATCAATGAGATACTACCTACAGATGTAGTCATAAGGCTGGTTGACAAGACTCAAAAGCAAGCAGTAGGAGTGGTGGAAAATGTGTTGCTCAAAGTTGGAAAATACTTTCTCCCAACAGACTTTGTCATCCTGGACATGGAAGAGAGTCACCTGCACCCAATCATATTGGGGAGACCATTTCTAGCTACTGCTAGAGCACTCATAGATGTAGAGAAAGGGGAGCTAATATTAAGGATCCATGATGAACAACTGAGCTTCAGTGTTTTCAAACTCTCACTGGAAAAAGATGAAGAGGAAAAAGAACCGAGCAAAGGGCATCATGAGATACTAAAGGAAGAAGCAAGCACTGAAGCACAACCAGCTCATCCTGAGATTCACTGGGTTGATGGACAAGGCGAACAGCAAGATTCACTGGGTTGATGGACAAGGCCAGCAGCAAGTGCCACAGGTCAAGGAAAAATTGGAGGAACCTAAGCGACCAGAAGTTTGTGAGGACATTAACAAAAGCTCATCAAAGAAGGAGGCCACCAGGAGTAAGAAAATAGCACCAGGGGCAAAGAAAAAGGTACCAAGTGGGTGGCGGAACAAGAAGATTCCTACGGAAGATTTCTCTCCAGGGGATAAAGTAATCTCAGCCTACTTCACAGATATCTCCCCTAATCTCCCCACTGTACCATCTCAGCTACCTAAGGTCTTCACCATCAACAGAGTTCTCTCCTTGGAGCATGTAGAGATC
>NC_029775.3:92259500-92262447 GCF_000817695.3 Arachis duranensis | reverse complement strand
TAAAGAAGCGCTTCATGGGAGGCAACCCATGTTTTACATGCTTTCAGAAGTTAGTGAATAAATCATTATTCATGAATTCCAACCATAACATGACAAACACGTGTGAAATTTTTATATGCAGAATATAGTGAAGAACAAGTTTGGTGTTCAAAGCATTCTTCTTTAAGCTTTGAACACAACCTTTCATCAAAGTGCTCCAAACTAAGTTTGGTGTCAACCTATGGTGCCACCAATCTGCATATGAAGATACACAGTTAGTCAGTTGGTGGAATTCAGGAATAAACAAATTCTTTTATTATTCAAGCTGTAGATGTTAAAGCATTTTTGTTTCTTTTATAAAAGTAGTTCTTACTTTTCTTATTTCATCTTTATAGGGAAAAGAAAAGAGCATTGAGAAGATTGATAGGACAAGTGAAAAGAAATGGTTCAACACTTTATGAAGAGATACAACACACTCGTGACTCAAGGAAGAATGCATTGGAAAATGTTGCCATACAACATGGAAGAAAGAGGAACCTTGATGACCGAACCAATAACCACAATAAAGTGGTGATCCTTGTCCATGAGCATGCATAACCCCAACCGTCCATCGAGCAACAAGTCCATCAATCCACACCATCCATTCACTTACAACTTCCCTACATAAGTAGCCCTTGTTCCGTACCCAGCCTTAACTCTCCTCACACAATCTTCATACATATTCATTTCGAAACGCAGCACTTCTTACCTACTTACAAACGTCCCCCCTCACTCTCTTCATTGCCATAAAACCCTAAACAACCAGAAGTATCCACAACCTTTCCATCTTCGCATAATAACTATCATTCATGGTGTCCTCAAGTGCCAAGAGAAGGAAGGGAAAGGAACCCATGGAGGAACACCCGTATGATGAGAAGAGGTTTAGAAGCTTGCATCATGCATTGGAATACAGGTGGATGGTTGGTAAGGAAGTCATCTATGAGTTGGGATTTCAAGTTAAGAAGAGTGAGTGCCCAGAAATCTCAGAGAAGGTAGAAAGGAGAAGATGGGAGCTCCTCACTGACCCGGTCACTAAGGTGAATGCAAACCTCATAAGAGAATTTTATGCAAATGCAGTCCGGTATGATAAACAAGATGAGTCGTATATAAGCTTTGTGAGAGGAAAGATGGTGGATTTTGGTCCCATGAGTGTAATGAGGGCATTGAAGCTACGGTCTATACCATTTGAAGAAGAAAGTTATCACTCAAGGATGGACAACAACCCCAACTATGACCAGATCCTGCGAGACCTTTGTGTACCCAGAGCTGACTGGGAAAGGGGCGCGGGAAATAAGCCAAAATTCATCAAGAGAACGGATCTCACTCCTAAAGCCAAAGGGTGGTTTGAGCTAATGTGGAGATCTATCCTCCCAGCTGCAAACAACTCGGAAGTGAATCTGGAGAGGGCAACAATGGTGCATTGCTTACTCAAGGGAGGAGAAATCAAAGTTCATGAAATCATAGCTCAAGGCATTAGAAAGATGGCAGAGAAAAGTGACGCAAGAGGAACGTTAGGTTACCCCAGCACTATTTACCGACTATGCAAGAAAGTTGGGGTGGAGTTTGAGGATGAGGATCCTGTATGGATAAAGGAAGGCATTCTAATAACAGTTCGAATGATGAATGCTGCAGCATCCCCCATACCTCAAAAGAAGCAAAGAAAGAATACAGGCCCTTAAGGAGTGGAAGGACAAGCCCCAGAGGGGCAAGCACCACAAACCTTGGACATGCATCAACTTCAGGAAGCCCTTGATGGCTTGTCTAGACAGTACTTGGAAGGCCAAGGAGCACAGAAAGAGCTACAACTACAGATGATGAGGCAGCAAGAGGAAGCACTATCAAGATGGATAACTCAACAAGGAGAGTGGCAAAGGCAGATGATAGAACAGCAACAAATTCAAGGGCAACAATGGGGAGAAACATTCAATAGGATGGAGCAAAGGCAAAATGAGCAACAAGAGTCCATCCAGAGGCTAATCAACATCCAAGCACATCAAGGGACACACATACATGAGATGCATCGAAGGCAGATAGAACACACAGAACTACTGGACGAGCAAAGGGCATTTGCAGAAAGTGTTTACATGAGCGAGACAGGACATCACATAAACACTCAAGCCAGGCTCGGGTACCTAGTAGGACAGCTGCCTATATTACACCCAGGAATCGCAAGGTATGAAGAAGTGAGGGATGAATTAGCACGAGAAGAGAGACAAAGGGTGGAAGAGAGCCATGAATCAGTGAGGAAGGCACTTGCGGATTGGAAGCAAGCAAGATTGGCACGGCTGCAAGGAAGTGCAAGAGGACATAAGGAGGACCAGCAACGAAAAGAGCAAGGACGGCCACAAAAGTAAAAGGTGGTGGAGTTCCTTCGTTACTCCATTTCTTTTTCTATGCTTTAAATAAGGAAGATCTTGTATGGAATAGAACATGCTTCCATGTTAGTTTGAACATTTTCAATTCTGCATCTTAATGCTCTTATTGCTCAGGTCCATGAACTCTGGCTTAAGTGTCACTGCTTCTTTCCCTTATTTACTTGTAAGCTTGTCTATTTGTATGAAGAAGAGAATGTCTATGTTTACAAAAGACAAGAAAGGAGTTCATAATGTGGAAGTGCATTCATGAATCTTTGGGAGTAGTCATAAGTTAGCTAAGTTGGTTCAACCACAAGGTTAGGATGACAACTATCTATCCTGAATGCTTTACTTTTGATATACCCATGGGACTAAGATAACAACAAGATCCTAATAAGAGAAAAAGGGAAAGAACAAGGGAAGGGAAAAACAAAAGAAAAAGAGTAAGCAATAAGGCTAGGCACCAATGGTTTGCCTTAAGACATGTGTCTGTAGTGCTCCTGTGTGAAGGATCTACTTGGATGAATAAGCTCTTTGGGGTGCTTCATCACCTGGTAACTTGGGTTAACTAACCC
>NC_029775.3:92208417-92258094 GCF_000817695.3 Arachis duranensis | reverse complement strand
TTGAGTGTCACTAACGTTCTCGAAGGCTAACAAGGCAACGTTAAAAGCCACGTTAACCCAGTTAACGTGGGCTTTAACGTGAGGCAAAGGGGTGCATGGCAACGTTAGTGACAATGTTAAGTGTCACTAACGTTCTTGAACTTGTATTTTCACTAACTGTTAAACACCCCTAACGTCTTGAGCTAAAGTCTCTGCCCACTTCACACTTTCTCTCTGCAAGTAAGCCAAGCCCAATTGAAGAAAGGAACTGCTTCAAAGATCCAAAGGCCCAAGACTTGGAGAGCTAACTAGAAGTTGAGAAGAGTAGTATATATAGGAGTAGTTTTGAAATAGAGAGGAGCTTTTTTGGGAGGAGCTAGGAGAGAGAACTACTCTTGTATTTTTACTTTCTCTGCACTTCTAGCTTTATCATGTATTCTCCATCTTTGATTTTGATTTCTAGAGTTATGAACAACTAAACCCCTTTCATTGGGTTAGGGAGCTCTGTTGTAATTTAATGGATCAATACTAATTTTCTTCTTCTTCTTCTATCTTTCCTTTTGATTTTACTTGAAAGCTTTCGATCTTCATCCAATTGGATAGTGTTCTTGGAAAAGAAGCTATTCAAACATGGATCTCTTCGGATTCTTGAAAGAGGAATGAAGAGATTAGCTAGAAATGCTTTCTCATGCTGGACCAAATTGAGTGTGGATGGGTATGTGACTATAACCCTCTAAGCATTTTGATTTGGGAAGTGCATGTGGTATAATCAGTGACCACACTTCATCTCTTCTCATGAGCAATTGACCAAGGAATTGGCTATTGATCAAGATTTGAGAGATTGAATTGCAAGAAATTGTGATTCAATCACTTAAGATTGCCAAGGAGATCAATGAGTGCATTGATTGAGGAAGAGATGAAAATGAAATTGATCCGGAGAATGCAACATCTCCTAAGCCCAATGAACTCCCCATTTCTGATCTTACCCATTCTCTTTATTTTCTGCAATTTACTTTTATGAGCAATTCCCCCATTCCCATTTACAATTCTGCTATTTACTTTCAGTCATTTACTTTCCTGCCATTTTAATTTCTGCAATTATCAACTCTATTCATGGATTCGCTCAACTAGATCATTCCTCTAATTAAAGTTGTTTGATCAATCAATCTCTGTGGGATTCGACCTCACTCTATTGTGAGTTTTTACTTGACGACAAATTCGGTACACTTGCCGAATGGAAATTTGTTGAGAGACAAGTTTTACCCCGATAACAATGACAAGAACTTGGACGAGATACTATCGAATGATAACAAAGAAATAATGATGAAAGTGAAAAAAATTGACTAATCTCTATCAAAAAATGAAAAAAAGTTAAAACAAAATAAAACATTAAAAGTATAAACTATCCGCAAGGGTTAAACTATATTTTTCCAACTTTTAGGCATGATTATGCACTTTTAACCTTTTAATAAAACACACCCTGTGTGTCAATCGTTTTTTTTTCATCTGAATGCTTGATCAATAAATAATAGTCACATAAACACAGGCTGTCACTAACCATGCAAGCAAAAAATGAATCTCAAACTAATTAAAGCACAAGATTAAGTATTACAAACTTCAGCTCAAGAATAATGGATGTTTTCAAATAAGTCAGTACAAAAAGCTATCAAGTGCTGGTGTTCGCGACCATCGCTAACATGAATGCAAGTGCAAACCCTTGAGAAAAATGGAAAATTTCCAAAATCATTTTACTTCCACATCTGTACAACTGGCACCCGAAGAATCCGAAAATTGGCTTAACCTATTCATTCCAGGAAGTAGAGACTTCTCCTAAGCAGAAGCAACAATTTCCATAACTACAATTATTACAAGCAGTTAACATTTGAAGCATGAAAAGCATATATAGTGAATATTGGATTCTACTTCCTTCGTTTCAGGGGCCCGGTCTTGAATCCACTCTTAGTCGGCTTACCCCAAGGAGTTCGAGATCCTTTTCCCCACCGACCACTACTCTTGCTCTTACCCTCTCCTCCACCATGAGGATGGTCTACTGGATTCATGGCCACTCCTCGAACAACTGGTCTACGGCCAAGCCACCGGCTTTGTCCAGCCTTCCTAAGCTTCTTATCTCCGTGGCTTGGATTTGAGACAGTACCAACGGTGGCCCTGCAACGAGAATCAATCATTTTTTTAACACCCGTGGGGAGCTGGATAAGACAGTATTTTGATGTGGGTTCTTTCAGGATTTTTGCACAAGTTCCAGCAGCTCTAACCAGCTTGCCACCTTGCCCCGGGTTCAATTCAATATTGTGAATGATAGTTCCAATTCGCATAGAAGATAATGGCATACAACTCCCAATTCGAGAATTTATATCGGAATACATCATCTGATTCATCATGGCCTCTCGAGCATTATGAGCATTTGTTTCTGCAACAACATGCATGAAGAGTGAGGAACAATGAAACATCACAGAAATATGCCAACAGCATAAAAACTAGAGTCTCCATTCCAGTAGGACAAGAGTATCAAAATGTATACAACTCACTGCTGCCACAAGCAAAAATACTTGCAGGATTTTGGAAGATATTTAATATCTATTCCAGGAACACATAAATATCATGATTTATGAACATAAGAAAAGACAAAATCTTATATACTCGTTATCAAAATATCCGGAGCTTGATTTGTATATTTTTATATAAATGAGAAATTCTTAGATCCTCCAAGAGAAGCAAATGTAGTTCTTGCTCTATTCTATTGATCCTGTGACACACAGGTTATCTTTATTGTTAAAAATTAAATTTTCAAAATTAAGAAAAAAACACCAATAACACCCTCTCTCTTTCGGTTTCCAATATTGTTGAGATGTCAAACCATAAATGAAACAAAGCAAAAATTCTCATTTGATGTCGGAACACCTAAGAAATTCTCAAATAAAAAGTAATAAACAGAAGAGAGAGAATGTGAATTGGGTCACTTTCTTCGCCTACCTTGATTATAAGGATGAAAGTATGAAACTGAATCCCATAACCTCTTTTACATTCATCTTATATTGGCTATGATAAAATTGGTTGTGCAGATTAAACAATAACAATAACAACTCGCACAATATTATTCATCTCACTTGAAAAATACTTGGATTTGTCAACATGAATAAAGGCATAAACCCTAATCTTAAGTTAACATAGAGATCTTCCCCAGATCACCGGTTCTTTCTTTCAAGATAGTTAAAAATGCTTATAACATCAGATTCATAATGTTTACCCAAAATTAACGAATGTTACTTAACACAATTAATCCTAAATACATGGATATGAATATGCTTTTATTTCTACAAGGCTGAAAAAATAAATCAAATCTTATAAAATAAAATAAAAAAATTGAAAGGAAACACCAATATCTCAAATTTCACTGACTCTATTGAATAACGTGCATCATACTAAGACAAAGTTGTGATTTTGTTGAAATTATAGGGAAGAAAGGATTACCGGAAGAGAAACGGCGAAGAGAGTTGGTGAGATTGGCGACAAGAGAGGAAGCTAAGCGAGCTCTCCATAGTGAGACAGCCATGGCTCAGAAATCAGAATGCGTTGCTACGGCGTCAGTGATGAGAGTGTGAGGTATGAATGCAACTTCCTTTCTTTGGGCCTCAGGCCCAACTATGTCTACATATGGCCCAACTCGGTTATTTGTTTTTTTAATAAAAAAACTTTACTGCAAATCTATGTAGAAAAAATCTAAGGGCTAGTAACTTTTGTATTTTGTGACCAACACTTAACTATCAAAAGAAAAGTGAGTAATTTCTCACCATTGAATATAATTTCACACCATTTTTAATTTGATAGTTACAAAATATAAAAGTTGCAAAAGTTGTTGCCCCTTAGCACTCTTCATCTAAATATTCATTATTTTTTTTTATAATATCTCCCAACCTGCATGCTAATAATTAGTCCGTTGCAATTCGAAGCTTTATTTAAAGGTTTATTATTGGCCAATAAATTACTGCATACAGACAAGAAGCATTGATATCAATTGGGATAAATGGCTCAAACAAGGCATCCATGCTTGCTTCTCTTATACTTAACAAAAACTGTATTAAAAAAAATTTGAAAATGATTAAAAGTTTAAATTTATCCTTCTAATTATTTTTTAATTTTTAAATAAAAAATTTTGAATTTTAAAATTTTAATGTTTTCAAATAAATAACATATATTTGAAACTTTTTATTTTTTATATATTAAAATAATAATTAAGATGATGAATTAGGACTAAAAACAAACTGAATAAAATTATATAGATTGCGAAAAAAATATAAAAGACAAAATAGATATATATTTCATTTAAATATTGTTATTGTTATTATTGGGTAATGAAGCTCCAAGTATATCTTACCAACACTCTAGAATACTATAACCGATTTTTTTTTCTCATTCTAGCTAAAAATAGAAGAATTTGTTAATACACTACATCAAACCAAAAAGGCAAAACTATAACACACTACTATAAAGTATATAATTACTATAACGCGGCCGAAAAAGATTTCCATAATTAACTTTACACAGTTACCACGGTTAAAACGATTGTGAAACTAGTGAATAACAATGGAGAAAGACAGTACAAAAAGTATGCTACTTTAATTTTAGTATTACCATTAGCCAGTTCACAACAACAACCTCAGCTTGCAATATAAAAGTGATCCTAAATCAAATTAAAGCAACAAACAATGTGAATGTAATTAATTAATTAGAAGCTAACATTCTCTCTTCAATTGCTAGTGTAACACCTTTACTTTGTTGGATATGGATAAAGAGTCATCAAAACAATCTCTTCTAGGAGATTTAAAGCAAGTTCATCAAGCTGGATTTAATTTTGCTAAGGCTGGATGGAAGTTCATTGGTTTGTGCAAGAGAGGGTGGTATGAAATTCGAATGAAACTCCCCCTTTAATTAGTTCCAAATTAGAAATGTTTATATGTTTAATAGAATTCTTTGCGTTGAAGGGTATAAACATATACAGTGTTTAGGTTAATGTCCATTTTTCTGTTCACTAATGTAACGAAAACAGATGAGAATAATGCGTAAAGTTTATGTACGAATTGTACATTTTCAAGAGTTAATTTTTCTTGAGCTTGTCTCTTTAATTTTATTATTCGTCGATCATCGCTCTGTTTCTTTTACATATTGTTAAAATTAAAATTAGTCTGCTTCGTTTTTACATTTAATATATTGAGAGAGAAGATAAAATGCTGTGACAGACATATAAGTGGACAGATATGGAAAAAATGATTTTGAGGTTAAAGCATGGGTTCAGCGAATAATAAGAACTTCTTTCCCTTGTCATCTTTTCTTTTTATTATACTTAACTCTAATTTGAAATTTATGAAGGTATCCCTATTTGATTAACAATACCTTCTGATCCGTTAGAATAAAGCAAAACAAACAACAACAAACTTGGAACTGAACTAACGCATAAACCCTCCCCAAATCTCTTCTTAACTCAAGTCCAACAAATAAAGCATGCAACAGATAGAGACTCCACCCAGTCCAACAAATCCGCGTAACCACCCTCAACAAACCCCAATATATACAAATTACACACTCAAGTTATAGGTACGCTATTCACTCTAGTTTTTCCCCCTGAACTCTCTCATACTTACACTGACTTGAGCGTTGGAATCCCTTTTCAAGTACCCAACGCCGCCCCTCAGGAAGAAGACGACGTTCCACATCCATCACTCCAAAGGAAGCCAGTTTGAGCATTACCAGAACGTGCTATACTTCGGAGTCGATTTTCATACAGGAGCATTTGGCGCCCACCGTGGGGCCCGCTTTACTTAACCCCATTTTCTCTTTGCTCTGTGTATCTTTTATCTCCTCTGTCTTGCAGGACACAAACGATGGCAGACGAACAAAGCCACGCTCCCTCCGACACCAACCCGCAGGAGATGTTAGCAATCAATGAGGCCCTCATGGCCGAGAATCAAAGAATGACCGAGCTCCTGCGGTAGATGGAGCACGATCGTGCAAAGGGCAAACACAAAAATGCCGAACAGAAGGAGGACAATGACGAGCACTCCTCCGAAACCAAGCAAACCACTCCCAAAACAACAATGACCATAGTCAAAAGAACCAACCCCTTCACAAAATCAGTTATGAATTTCAAAATGCCCGAGAACCTCACCCTACCATCAACCCTAAAACCTTACCAGGGAATAGGAGACCCAAATGTCCATGTAACCAAATTTTATACCATGATGTTCATGAATAAAGAATCCGACCCCATCCTATGCCGAACCTTTCCAACCTTCTTAGACGGAGCCGCACTCATCTGGTTTTCCAACTTACCTGAAAGCTCCATTTCAAGTTTTGACGAGTTAGCCGACCAGTTCATCAACCACTTCGCTGCCTCAAAAATCTATGTCCACAACTCAGACTACCTGAGCACAATCAAACAGGGACCAAATGAAAGCCTGAAGGACTACATGACCAGATTCGCGGAAGCAACTAATGAGATACCCAACGTGAATCCCGAAGTCCATCTCCACGCTCTCAAGAGTGGCCTCCGTCCTGGGAAATTCCAAGAGTCCATCGTCATAGCAATGCCCAAAACCCTGGCCGAGTTCCGAGAAAAGGCAACAACCCAAATCGAGGTGGAAAAATTCCGAGCACTCAGGAGGGCGGAAAAACCCACCCCAAACAGAGAAGAAGACAGACGAAGCAGGCATCCAATCAGCAGGACAGACCAAAGGCCGTTCAGACTAACACCTAAGTTTGACACATACACTCCTTTTAACACAAAAAGAGAAAACATAGTAAAAGATATACTACACTCTAAACTCATCAAACCCCCAAGCAGAGCCGGTACCTACCAGGACCAGAGGCACGTGGACAAATCCAAATACTGTGCTTTCCATCAAAAGTACGGCCATACAACAGACGATTGCGTGATAGCAAAAGACGTACTCAAAAAATTAGCACGCCAAGGATTGCTAGACAAATACATCGACACACGAAGTCGAAGGAAAAACACTGAAGACCTCAACCACCAACAAAAAACGATCGACGACCCCCGAGACAAGGGGCGAAAGGTAGACAATGACAACAATCTACCCCACCGAATAATAAATTGTATTTCTGGTGGTTTTGCAGGTGGAGGATGCACGAACTCGGCACGAAAAAGGTCATACCGAGCCATGATGACCATGACAGAATCAACAATACCTCGGCCAACTAACTCGGACAAGCCTGGAATATCATTCAACCCCGAGGATTACAAGGCTGCTGACCGAAACCTAGACGACCCCGTAGTCATCACCGCACAAGTCGGAGAGCCCCTGGTAAAAAAGATCCTCATGGATCCGGGGAGCAGCGCCGACGTATTGTTCTACTCAACGTTCCAAAAGATGAACCTCAGTGACAAACTCCTGCAACCGTCATCCGGAGAATTGGTGGGTTTCTCAGGTGAGCGGGTCTCTATCCGAGGTTACATTTGGTTAAAAACTACTTTTGGGGATTATCCCAACAGCAAAACTTTAGAAATACAATACTTGGTAGTGGATTGCAAAAGTCCCTATAACATTATTTTAGGCAGACCATCGTTGAACGCATTCAAGGCTGTTGTTTCCACTGTATATTTGTGTGTCAAGTTTATTTCACAGGACAACAAAGTAGTGACAATCCATAGAGACCAGAAGGAGGCCAGCCAATGCTATAACGCCAGTTTAAAAAACGAACAACCAAAACACCTCGACCAGCAATACGTCCAAGCAGTGTATAACTCGGATCAGTTACCTCCTCTGGCAGTCTTAGACCCAAGAACAAATAACTAGGAACAGCCTATGCCCCTTGACGACCTCACCAAGGTGCAGTTGTTAAACAACAAAGGTAGATATACATACCTCGGAAACGCACTAAAAGAAGCGGAACGAACTCAACTGGTGGAGCTATTAAAACAAAACGTCGATCTATTCGCCTGGACTCTAGCAGATATGCCTGGGATAGACCCAAATGTTATCTGCCACAAACTGGCGATCGACCCGTCAATCCGGCCTATAGCCCAGAAGAAGAGACACTTAGGAACCGACAAAAAGACAGCCTCCTTGGAAGAGACCCAGAAGTTACTATCCGCCGGGTTCATCAAGGAACTCAGGTACTCAACATGGTTGGCCAATGTCGTGATGGTTAAAAAGAATAATGGCAAATGGAGGATGTATGTCGAATACACAGACCTCAACAAAGCTTGCCCAAAGGATGCATACCCCCTCCCGTGCATCGACAAACTCGTTGACAACTCCTCTGGTTTCCAATGCTTAAGCTTCATGGACGCCTACTCGAGTTACAACCAAATCCTAATGCATGAGGGAGACCAAGATAAGACTGCCTTTATCACCGATAATGGTAACTTTTGTTACAAAGTCATGCCATTCGGACTCAAAAATGCAGGCGCCACTTACCAACGCCTCATGGACAATATCTTCTCAAAACAAATCGGGCGCAACATAGAGGTTTATGTCGACGATATGGTAGCAAAGTCAACACGAACATCAAACCATGTCGAAGACTTAACAGAGATTTTCCAGCAACTCCGAAAGTACAATATGAAGCTCAACCCGGAAAAATGCGCTTTCGGAGTACAAAGCGGGAAATTCCTCGGCTTTATGCTCACACACCGAGGTATTGAGGCGAACCCAGAAAAATGTCAAGCCATCCTCAACATGCGAAGTCCGAGGACAATCAAGGAAGTACAATAGCTAACCGGCCGACTTGCGGCACTAGCAAGGTTCCTACCCTGTATAGCGCAACGATCGCATCACTTCTTCAAAAAACTGAGAAAACAGGAACAATTTCACTGGTCCGAAGAATGTGAAACAGCATTCACAGAGCTCAAAACCCTACTCACAACTCCTCCGATCCTCCGAACACCAGAAACAGGTAAACCGTTATATTTGTATTTATCAATCACTAAACATGCTATCAGTTCAGTACTAGTGACAGAAACAGACAAACAACAACACCCGGTATACTTCGTCAGCAAAACACTTCAAGGTGCCGAGGCCCGCTACCCAAAGCTGGAGAAATTAGCCTTCGCTCCTGTCGTGACAGCCAGACGGCTACGGCACTACTTTCAAAGCCACACCATTATAATTAGGACAGAACAACCCTTAAGGCAGGTACTGACGAAGCCCAAGCTGGCAGGTCGATTAATCAAGTGGTCCATTGAACTATCAGAATACGACATCCAATACCAATCCAGAGGCGCCATCAAATCACAAATGTTAGCCGACTTCGTCGCCAAACTGACACAAGAAGACCGAGCTCCTAAAGAAGACCCATGGACGCTATACGTTGACGGAGCCTCAAACAGCAAAGGCTCCGGCGCAGGAATACTCCTAGAAAGCGGCCAAGGAATACAACTCGAACAATCACTACATTTTACTTTCCACGCAAGTAACAACCAGGCAAAATATGAAGCTTTAATAGCAGGACTACGCCTCGCACAAACCATGAGAATAACACAAATAAACATCAAATGCGACTGACTCTTGGTGGTGCAACAAGTAATAGGTAAGTTTCAGGTAAGAGATCCCCTCCTTGAAAAATACAATGCAATGGTTAACAACCTTATCAGAAACTTCGAAAAATTCAATATTCTTCATATACCAAGGGAACAAAATGACAGAGCAGATCTCCTCTCCAAATTGGCAACAACAAGAAGGCAATACAACAGCCCCATGTTGTCACAACTAACCCTGGATGAACCCAGCGTCACCCTAACAATTGCAAGTGTTTCACAGGAAGACGACTGGAGATCACCAATAATAAATTACCTGAAAACAGAAACAATGCCCGACAACATTCAAGACGCAAAGAAATTCAAAAGACAGACGAGCTTTTACACCATAGCAGGGACCGAGCTATACAAGAGAGGGTTCATGAGACCCCTCCTATGATGCTTAAGTACAGTCGAAGCAAACTTGGCCATGGACGAGGTCCACGAAGGAGTCTGTGGCACCCACATTGGCGGCCGAAGCATAGCCGCCAAGATTCTCCGAGCCGGTTATTATTGGCCGATGTTAAAGCAAGATTGCATGCGCAAAGTGACCCACTGTGATCAATGCCAACGCCATGCGCCAGTCATTCACAACCCAGCCGAGCAGTTACACACTTCTGAGGTATGCTGGCTGTTCAACAAGGGGGGCTGGACATCCTCGGACCATTCCCTCCAGCTCCAGGCCAGGTCAAATTTTTAATCGTTGCTATAGATTACTTTACCAAATGGATAGAGGCTATACCATTAGCAAAAATCACTTCTGAAAAAATGATTTCTTTCGTACGGAAAAACATACTGTGTCGTTTTGGTATACCTCAATCCATCATCACTGATAATGGAAGATAATTTATAGATCAACGATTCACAAACTTTTTACAAAATTTCAAAATAAACCAACAATTTACCTCAGTTGAACATCCACAAACTAACGGTCTGGCAGAGGCCGCCAATAAGATAATTTTGCAGGGCCTTACAAAAAAACTGGAAGACTCAAAAGGCGAATGGGCCGAGCTCATCCCGGAAGTGATTTGGAGCTACAACACCACAGAACAGTCTTCAACAAAAGAAACCCCGTTCATATTAGTGTACGGGAGCGACGCCATGATACCAATCGAAGTATCCCTACAAAGTAACAGAACCGCAAACACAAACGAAGCTGACAACATAGAAAGAAGGAAAACCGAGCTTGACCTAATGCAGGAAGACCATAACAAATCCACACTACAACAGCTAGCAACAAAATGGGCTATAGCTCGGAAATACAACAAGAAAATCAAACCAAGGACATTTTCAGAAGGCGACCTCATACTCAGAAAGGTCGAAGACATACGAAAGCCGCACGGACATGGCAAATTAAGTGCCAATTGGGAAGGACCATTCAAAGTATAGAAAGTCGTCGGCAAGGGGGCTTACAAGATACAAAAACTCGACGGAACCATCCTACCAAATACATGGAACATCTCATCCCTGAAGTTATACTTCAGCTAATGTATAAGTCGGACACGGTGATGCACTCTTTTTCTTACTACCAGTTTTTTCCCTAAGGAGGGTTTTGCTGGAGAGGTTTTAATGAGGCACACCACCCCGCATTTTCCAAACAAACTAATACTATGGATCTATCTCTATTTACACTACTTCATCCAAAACCTAACAAGACAAACATCACCCTTTTCAGTATCCAGGCAAACCTTATCAGAAATAAATACGAAGTGTCGTCGTTCAACAACCCTACAATTCGATTCATAAAAACAATAAACACGGTGTATCTTAAACTCTACACAACTTCGCAAATAATAAGCAAAATACTTACTCAAGACATACAAAAAGAACAATATCCAAACCTCTACTTGAGGAAACAATTTTCAATCAACACATTCAAAAAAAAAAAACAAAGTCGGCCTTCAAAAAGGCAACACTGACCTGATACAAAAGCTAAACATATACAAGTCAAACTTTTTTCTATGAAGCAGGATTCTCCCCTTGACCCTCGACCTCGTCACCATCCTCAACCAATTCACCTCCAACAATGATCTTACAGGGGTCCATTTTCGACAGATCACCATCGGGCAACAAGAACTTCGCCTGCTCAACAGCCCTATCAAACCCAGCTGCAAACATTTCTAGACCATGATTTTCCTTATCATCCTCAGCCTGCTTCTTTTCAATCCCAAGCTCAATGATCCTAGCTTCAAGAACAGCCTTTTCCTCACCAGACTTCTTCAATGACGTCTCAGCCTCTTTAAGTTTTTCTCCTAACTGGTCCACCAAATCTAATGCATCTCGGAGCTTACCACTCTTCTCCACATTCTCGCGCATAAGTTGATCCATCGCCGCTTTATCAAAGACAGCCCTGGAGCACTTCAACTCCTCAGTCCGACCAACACACATCAAGCGTGCCCCAATAACCTAAAGAAAAACAGAAAAATAAATACCAGCAAAACAAATATAACACACAAAGAAAGACTATCAATTATACCTGCAAATACTAGGCAATCCCAACTTCACCCACTTCGTGAATAAGCTTAACATCGGAAGGATTCTGTACATACTCGTCCGCCATCACGGTGAAAGGAAAATGCTCGCTCCATAGGGATGTCAAATCATCATCACCCCTATAGCTATGCAACACTTTCTGGTTCTCTGTGAATTTCTTCACCTGGTCCAGGTTAACCTCGCACTCTAATCCCTTCTCGGCCGCATTCTTACTTTTCTTTACCTCCCCTCTTTTCCTTTTAAAGTTAACCTTCTTGGGGGAAGGTTGATCGACCTCAGCACCTTTCTTAGCCATAGCTTGACTAGTCGAGCCTTGCTTTTCAACATTCTTCGTTCGGAAGAATGCTCGCAAACTGGACGAGGTCACCTTTGGAGCTTTCTCAACTACAAAACACAAGGAGAATACGTCATTATCCAAAACCAATAAACAACACACAAAACGATCAAAAGCAGTTACCTATATATCCAACAAGGGCATCGTTATCACCCTCTAAGTCAAGAAGCTCAACAACAGACAGCAAGCTGGATGATGAGATATGATTCACCAGAAACTCCACCAGCATTTCATTCCTATACTCCATATTGTCCATACCAAGTATTTGCCTGGGCCTCGGAACCCAGAACAGAGGAAACCTATCCAAAAGACACTCGTCAACAAACCACAGATACTCACTTTCTACAACACCTACCTTCAAAAATATTGACTTGAAACCCTTATATGAGGACCTATACAAACTAAAGATAGTGCGACCAGGAGCACTAGCTAAATTCAACAAACACCCCCGTCTAACCCCCTTACACTGAAACAAAGCAAAGAAAACCTCCAACGACGGTTCAACCTCCAAACAACTCATCAAAATCTGGAAAGCCCTAACGAACGCCCAAGAATTAGGATGTAACTGTGACGGGGCACATTTCAATTGCATCAACACACCACACTCAAACTCGGAAAAAAGAAATTTAACACCCAAGTCAACAAAAATACAACTATAAATGAAAAAGAACTCAAATCCCTCTCCACAATGGAAAACACGATCACCAGCAGTACACGAAAGAAACCTAAGCTTCACACCACTACCCTCTCTAACCCATGAAGAAACGGAACCTAATTGAGCAACACTAAGTTCATCATCAAATACAGAAGCGTAACCCTTCACCGATTCAGCAACCCATGAAAAAGGATTAACTGGATCCCAAACCCACACGTCTTCAACAAGTTTCACCTCTGCCTTCACCACTGACCCTATCTCTACCTTCTTCCCTTTTTTCCATTTTCGAACAACAATATAGAAGAGAAGACAAAGCAAAGCGACAAGACAAAACAAATAAGGGAAAAGCACAACTAACCTTTGCTCATCTTCCGCGAATAAGAGAGAAGAAAAAGCGAAAAACCTCATGCAAATGGATAAAAAACCAAACAGTTAACCCACTATCCCTACCACAAGTGTTAACCTCCCAGGACAAACCCTAGCCGTCCAACGTGCAGAGTATCAAATTCAATCAACGGCCTGATCTTAACACCCTTTCCAAAACCCAAAGTGCATTAAATACAGTTTTCCTTTCCAAAATATCACTCTCTCTCCTACAACGCACTCCGCGCGAAAATTCAAATCAAAACAACTTCAAACAGAGGCAGTGAACAAGTTAAGCTTGGGGCTCCGAGTTATAGCTCGTCACAAAAACCAAAATTCCCGCGAAATTCAGTTCCGAGTTATAACCCACAAGTATAAGCTTAACCTGTTCATAAGATCAAGAAACAGGTCAACCTTGGGGGCTATGATCCGTTAGAATAAAGCAAAACAAACAACAACAAACTCGGAACTGAACTAACGCATAAACCCTCCCCAAATCTCTCCTTAACTCAAGTCCAACAAATAAAGCATGCAACAGATAGAGACTCCACCCAGTCCAACAAATCCGCGTAACCACCCTCAACAAACCCCAATATATACAAATTACACACTCAAGTTGTAGGTACGCTATTCACTCTAGTTTTTCCCCCTGAACTCTCTCATACTTACACTGACTTGAGCGTTGGAGTCCCTTTTTAGGTACCCAACGCCGCCCCTCAGGAAGAAGATGACGTTCCACATCCATCACTCCAAAGGAAGCCAGTCTGTGCATTACCAGAACGTGCTATACTTCGGAGTCGATTTTCATACAGGAACACCTTCTAAACAAAAATACTAGCTAGAAGCCAACAATTTTAATAAAAATATAGAAAATTAATTAATACCGATTTAAATGTAAAATAAATATATAAAAGGGTTAATCACTTATATTTATATTTTTTCGGAATAAGAAAATCAGTTTGCTATAAGTTATTCCTCTTTAGAGTTGGATAGAGTCATAGAGATGATAATGATGAGGCAAGGCAGGAGGGGTAATTAAATACACAAATTCCGTTCTAAATATCCACGCATTGTCTTATTCTCGGTTCTATTATCTATTGAGTGAGTCACTCCAATAAAAACGTTTAAAAATTTTTTTTTAAGATATCTTTTAATAATTAAAATTTAACACATAAAATCGATTAAATTGTATTATTTTTGTCAAAATTAAGTCAAACAAATTAATTTAACTAAAAACTGGTAAATCAAATTTTGAATCGATCTAAATTAATATTATTTTTTATAAAAAATGACTACAATACTCTTGTTATAGAAAATGACTAAAATACTCTTATTATATTATTAATTTTGAGAATCCTAAATTTTAGCATTTTTATTCTCTGTCGTCATACGATTAAGATTTAGAATTTTTAAAATTAATATATATTTAAAATATGAATATTTTAGTTATTTTTTATTATAAGAATATTATAATCATTTTTTATAAAAAATATTAATTTATACCGGTTCAAAATTTAATTTATTAATTTTTTAGCTAAACTGATTTATCCGGTGTCTAATTAAAAAAAACATCTTTAAAAAAATATTTTTAACATCTTTATCTAAGTGACTCCCTATATTTACTCTCATACTAAAATGATTATTACTCATATTCACCTTATACCCAAACAGGAATAAGCTAGTCTTACCCAAATTTATCCCACATACCCAATCAAGCATTGAAAAACTCGTGCTATTCAGTTAGGGTAAGACAGGTTGACACAGGTCAGTCCGAATTGTCATCCCTACATACAAACCACAAATGAAGAGAATGCACGAGATGACAATGGACAATTTTATTGACGTTAACTCATTCTTGACTGTGGTAGGCTTATTGACCTCGACTTTACCACACTACGGTAGCACAACTTGGAGCCCTGCTTTGCGTGTGAGATGGAGGTTGGCATAGTCAAAGTGATTCTTTTCTTTGAGGTGGTCTCCTTCGGTTTCCTTTTGTTTTTGTTGCTGCTAACACAGGTCTCAAACTTGCCCTCAGGCTTATAAAAATGGAGAGGTCATCAGTTATGCTTGTCATGCGTTCATTAACCTTAAGGTGCTTCACATAGTTATGCTCCTTTCTGCCATCACCACCATTTTGGACTGCCTCTTTTTCATTTTTTTAATTGTCGGCATCATCGAAATACGTGTTGCATTGGAACGATTTCTTGTGGCAGCAAGTTTTATGGCCATTGTGTTGGAATAAATTATTTTATTAATTTAGATCATCCATATTATTGAATCACCAAAAATATTATAATGCGAAAGTGTACCTTTACTCATAGAAATCAGGAATTAGAGATCGATGGAATGATTGTCTCAATCTTGTGGTTCTGTCGATCTTTCTCAACCAAAGTCTTCTGTATCCCTAATATGGCTGAATTGTGACTCTTCTGATGGGAAAAGAGCAACAAAGACGGCTTTTGTATGTTGGGGAGCGAAACACTGAAGTCACTATTTATATTTGAGCATGGCATCCATTAAACCCTAAAACCCAAATAAAATAGTATCTAAAGTCTAAAAGATAATATATCTAAAATCCAAAAGATAATATCTGGTTTTATTCTCATTTAATTCCAAATCAAAAGTAATTATGATTTATTCAATTTAGCATTTATAACAATAAATAAAATCATCATTATATAAGTCATTTAATTTGAAATAGCATAATTTGTGATTATGATTAATATATATATTCTTGACATAATCGCATCTTATAAACTTTATGCGCGCATCTGAATGCTATTTCTCTTATTACTTTAATAATCTGGTCTGTCTCATACATTAGATATGAAATTATCGCAGCTTTTATCACATTAATGTCACGACTAAACCACGATGATCACCATAATAATGTATTTAACAACATAGATCAAATTTGGATGAGTAATAAAATTACATGCCAAGTGATCTCATGTATGTCTATTTCTAACTAGTCCAACTTTAAAACTTTTTTGAGATCAAACACAAAACAAATATTATAAAATGAATATTTCACATAACATGAAATAAACCATTAACTTAATTTTGCAGAAAATAATTCAATATCTATCATAGGAGATATACCATAAAATAAACTCCCATTAAATCAAGGCATCACAAATATTGACACCCATCCGAGTAGTGTGCTCATAAAAGACTTTAGGGATCAATCTCTTGGTTAATGTGTTTGCTAACATATACTCTGTTCCTATATGTTCTATGAAAATCTGTTTTTCTTAACCTTTTTCCTTGACAACTAAGAACTTGATGTCTATATCTTCAATTTTGTCAAGCTCTTAGGCTGCGTTTGTTTTTGGAGACAGGACAGAACATGACACTGAGACAGAGACAATATGATGGAGACACTAAAAATTATTCTTTATGCATTGTGTTTGGATATGATATACAAGACACTAATGTAATATCTAGTATTATGTTTGGATACACATGGACAAGACTAAAATATTATATAAAATGACTAAAATAGCCATGTGATTCCAAATTTTCTACATCAAGTACAAACTAATTTAATAAAGAATGAGAGTACGTATGAATACAGACAAAACTTGAAAAAAATGTTTGAAGATGCCAAAAATTTTAATAAAAAAAAAATATATATATAATAGTATTTATATTAAAATAAAATTTATAAATATAATTATTTTATTTTTAAATTTATTATTAATATCTAGGAATACATATAGTTAAGATTAACAAAAAAATAAATTTGAGTTTGATTAATAAAAAATTTTGTTTAGGTTAATAAGCTAATTTAAAAAAGAATCCGTTTTTACATGAAAAAAATTAGTTTTTGCACATAAAAATATACTCTTATTTAGAAAACTAATTTTGTTATTTAAAAAATATTTTTTTGTAAATTATATAAAATCAATTACAACTTATAATTTTTTTTTAGTATTTTAAAAGATCAATTTTACTTTTGATAATATTTATTTTTTAAAAGTTTTAAGATTAATTATTTTATTACAAATCAAATAATATAATACAAGGTTAAAATTGTATTGAAGTAAAAACGATAAGAAGGATAGAATTATCCACTCCAATACAAAATTCTACAAAAAAAGAGAAAGTACCTGAAAAAGAAAGAGATAGAGAAAGAGAAGAAAGAAGAAAGTACCTCTCTGAGAACAATGCAATAGGAAAAATAAAAAGGGGGTAATAGTGGAATAATAAAAAATATCTATGGATAAAAAAGAAAACAAAATTTATAAAAAAGGTCCATGTCCACCCTTCCAAATCCTGTGTCCATCATTGTCCTTCGTAAAAGAGTGGACACAAAAGTATAAAAAACTATCTCAGAGATAATATGTTCAGTGTCCATGTCTTTGCTACCAAACACTTTTTAAACATGTGTTGTCCATGTCTCTGTGTCCTGCCTCCGAAAACAAATGCTACCTTATTATTGTTAGAGTATAGTAATGTTGACTTATTGTCACAAAATATCTTTATTGGCCTTTCAATATCATCTACTATATGAAACTCAGTGACAAAGTTTTGCAACCATATGCCGTGAAATCGGAATCAGAGTACCCAATAATCTCCAAATTTTTTTATCTCCGATAAATAAGCATCTAATCATTTGTTTTCTTCAGATAATGCATTATGCGTTTTAACAGCTATCCAATGATCCATGTCCGGATTGCTCAAGTATCTACCCAACACTCCCACTATAAATGATATATCGGGATGTGCGCAGACTTGAGCATACATTAGGCTCCCTAATCCTTATGCATAAGGTTTATCATGCATTGCTGTCTTCTCAAGATCATTTTTTTGGGCATTGCTTGAGTCTAAACTTGTTTTCTTTAGCTATGGGTGTGTCCATTAGTCTACAACTTTTCATGGTATATCTACTTAAAATCTTTTCGATATAGTTCTTTTGTGATAATCCAAGAATACCTTGAGAGCGATCTCTTAGTATCTCGATTCCTAATACAAAAGAGGCATTACTAAGATCTTTTATTTCAAATTTGTTTGATAGAAATTTCTTAGTTTCATGCAACAAGCCTATATCGATACTAACAAGTAGAATGTCATCAACATATAAGACCAAAAAGATGTATTTACTCCCACTAAACTTGCAGTATACACACTCATCTATGATATTTACCTCAAAACTATATGAGGTAATGACTTGATGAAACTTGTGATACCATTGATAGGAAACTTGTTTGAAACCATAGATAGATTTTTTTCTTTCTCTGTTGGATCTCTTTAATGACACTTCATGGGGTTGTTGAGCTTGTTGTATGGATTGGGATTGAGGAGGATTCTCATTATTTTCTTGTACTGTAGCAATATCTTGAGCAACAATGATATTCTCATTGTTCTCTTGTACTGTAACTGAATCTATAATAGGATTCTTATTGTGCTCTTGTACTATAACTGTATCTTGAACAATAATAGGTACAAAGACCATATCATTATCAGTTACAGAATCCTTATAAAAAAACAACATTCCTAATATTTTCTTCCCCTCTAAACTCAACATCCTCAAGAAATCTCACATTTTTTGTTTCAAAAATAGACCTTGATGCAGGATTGTAAAACTTGTACCCCCATAAACCCTCAGCATAACCAACAAAGTAGCAACTAATGGTTCTTGAGTCCAATTTTCTTTCATGCGGCCTATATGGTTGTGTCTCAGTTGGACATCCCCAAATGTGCAAATACTTTATACTGGGTTTTTTCCCAGTCCAAATTTCATAAGGGATTTTGTTAACTGCTTTGCTTGGCACCCTATTAAGGATGTACACTGCGGTCCTTAAGACTTATCCCCAGAGTAATTCAGATAAGGAAAAATGACTAATCATACTTCTCACCATGTCCTTAAGAGTTTGGTTCCTTCGCTCTGCAACACCATTCATACTAGGTTTGCCTAGCATGGTGTATTGCGGAACAATACCACACTTCTCTAGGAAAAGAGCAAAAGGTCTAGGACGTTGCTCACCTGAACCGTCATATCTTCCGTAGTATTCACCACCACGATCAGATTTGACAGCTTTAATTTTCTTTCCAAGTTGAAGTTTAACTTCATTTTTGAAAGATTTAAAAACATCCAAGGCTTGGGACTTTTCATGAATTAAATATAGATACCTATAACGAGAGTAATCATCTATGAACATAATAAAGTACCATTGTCCATTCCAAGAGATAGTAGGGAATGGGCCACATATATCGGTATGTATCAATTCTAAGACATCTTTAGCTCTCTTGGCACTTAATTTTCTTTCGTTTGTCCTTTTTCCCTTTATGCACTCAATGCAGACTTCAAAGCCTGCCAAATTTAGGGGTCCAAGAATTCCATCCGACATGAGCCTTTGAATTCTCTGTTTAAAGATGTGACCTAGACGTTTGTGCCATAATGATGCCGAATTCTCATTTAGTTTTTGTTTTGTACTTGTTTGCAGTATTTTATTATTATAGGAATTCAAATCAAGCCTATATAGATTATCCACCAAATGACCAGAGCAAATATTATTTGACTTATAAAAGAGATTGACTTTATTGTTTCCGAACGAACAAAAATAACCTGATTTGTCCAAACAAAAAATAGAAACTAAATTCTGTCTAAATGATGGTACATAAAATGTCTCTAATAAATCTAAGTAAAATCCACTCGTGGAACATAATCTAAAGGTTCCTATAACTTTGACTGCAACTATATTATCATCTGCCACATAAATGTATCTTTTAGCATCACTTGGCGGTCGGCTCCACACGCAATCCCTGCATAGTAACACTTACATGAGTAGTAGTAGCAGAATCTACCCACCAAGTATCAACAGGTGCATAACTTAAACTAGCCTCAGAACAAACGAAAGTAAGAATTATACCCTTCTTTACACGCCAAGTGGCATATTTGGTACGATCCTTCTTTATGTGTCCCACCTTCTTATAGAAGAAACAAGTTGACACTTGATCTTGTTTCTTAACCTTTTATGCTGAGAAGGCACACCCGTAACCGTAGTAGTATCACGCTTTTTTTTATACTGAGAAGATGAAGTCATGTGAGCACTTTCAGTATTATCTTGTTGTAGCCTCTCTTCTTCTTGCACACAATGAGATATAAGCTCATTTAAAGACCAAGTTTCCTTCAGAGTGTTATAACTCACTTTGAATTGCCCAAAGTGTGCAGGAAGAGAGATCAAAATAAATTGCATGAGTAAATCTTCAAACAACTCTAATTTTAGTGTTTTCAATTTTGAAGTAAGATGAGACATTTTCATAATGTACTCCCTTATGTTCCTTTTACCTTTATACCTCATGGAGACAAGTTTGCTCAAAAGGCTACTTGCCTCCACCTTTTCATTCTTAACAAAGAATTTTTCAACATCTTTTAGAAACTGTTTGGCATATTTATCCTCAGTAATTGAGCCCTGAAACATCTCAGGAATTAAGTGTTTCATGATTATAATGCTCATTCGATTGGATCTCTTCCACTTCTCTATTTTAACCTCATTAAGATTTTTTGGAGTGGAAGTTAGTTTCTCTTCTAGAAGAGCTATATCTAAATCTATACAACCGAGGACAATCTCCATGGTATCCTTCCAAACTTTAAAATTTGAACCATTCAACATAAGAATACTGCTAATTGGGTGCAGAAACATTGGTAGTTGAAGCCATAATTTCTTTATTAGAACAAAAAAGGAACATACAGTAAATATTAGTTAAATAATAGGAAAAAAATCCATATTGAGATATCTAGAACAACATTAATTTTCAATATTTGGATAGAAAATTAACTGTAAGTAATACTCTCATTGCAGTAATAAAATATTGTCAAAATTTCTGTCACACATTAATCCTTTCTTTGGACCGACTGAATGCGCACATGAAAACTTAAACTTCGCAACCTATTTATTACCGCATATATTTTCTATTAATTGGCTAAACAATAACCTTCTTTTGGGCCAATTATTGATTTTATAATTAATAGAAAATAAATAAAAGTGTGCAATATTTATTATTTGGCCAAACAATAAATTTTCTTTGGGCCGATTATTGTCTGCATAAATAATAAGCATTACTTTATTCTTAATTAGTTACCCAAACATGTATTTATCATCAATATGTGTATGTAATTTGGCCAAATATACACCTTCCTTTGGGCTGACTAATATTCGCATGAATTACATATCACCATATTTCTAATGTTTTAAATAAATCAATTTTCATAAAAGAGGCTACTTTGGGAGCATAATGTTCAATCAATTTATTCTAAAACCAAATCTTTATAAAATAGGTGGGTATAATAATCCAAATTATTACTAGTTTCCTTATGTAACAATTAAAAAAATATTTAAATCACAAAAGAAATTAAATTTTAATGGTGTCTTTTCAAACCTTAAAAAAAAGACATAATTATAACTGTTCAACAATTCATATGGCAAAAATTTTTTTGAATCATTAAGATTAGAATCAATCATTATGATTCAATTCATGTAAAACAAAAAAAAAAAACAACGAATTTGCCAGAAGAATGAATCTATATAAAATGGTATAAAAAAGATAAACAAACGAAAACCTTCTTTTTCTTAAAAAAAAAAACTAGATTCATATTCAAAGGTTAAATCATGGTGCATACAAAAATTTTTTATAATAAGTATGTTCTTCATGTACTATTTGTGTATTCTTTATATACTCTTTATGTACTCTTTCAGTTTTATTAATACGTGCTACACAATCCAAAAGCAGCACATATTTGAATCTAATTTCACAAATTCAAATTAAGATTCAATTCAAATAAAAAAATTATAATTTCTTAATGATTTAATCATAGATGACTCTGATACCACTTGTTGAAATAAATTATTTTATTAACCCGGATCATCCATATTAAATCACCAAAAATATCATAATACGGACGCGTACCTTTACTCATAGAAATAAGGAATGAGAGATCAGAAATTGATGAAAGGATTATCTCAATTTTGTGGTTCTTTCGATCTTCCTCAACCAAAGTCTTCTGTATCTCTAATAGAGCTGAATTGTGACTCTTCTGATGGGAAAAGAGCGATAAAGACGGCTTTGGTATGTTGGGACCGAAATCCTGAAGGCACTATTTATATTTGAGCATGGCACCCATTAAACCCTAAAGCCCAAATAAAATAGTATCTAAAGTCCAAAAGATAATATATCTAAAATCCAAAACATAATTATCTAAAGAACAAAAGATAATATCTGGTTTTATTCTCATTTAATTATAAATAAAAAGTAATTATGACTTATTCAATTTAGTATTTCTAACAATAAATGAAATCTATCACCATTATATAAGTCACTTAATTTAAAATAACATAATTTATGATTATGATTAATATATATATATGCCCACAAACAAATTAGAAAATTAAAATAATTTCCTAACACATTGTTGTTTTAGTCTTGCTTTCCTTTTTAGTTTATATATCTACTCTCATATATACTTTTAGTCGTTGATTGACTTCTTTGTTAAAGTAATTTTCACTAAGTTTAAAGTTAGTGTAATTTAAATTTTAAAGTATTGTTTTTGTCCTTAATATTTAGAATAAGTCTTAAAATTATCCCTAATATTTAAATCATTTTATTTAAGTCTCTAATATTTAAAATTGTCTCAATATTATCATGCTGTTAAGGATCTGTTAATAGAATTGATGGCGGGACAAAATTGAAATGATTTTAAAACGTTAAAGAATTAAATATGATGAAAACATTGGGGACAAAAATGATATATTACTCTTAGAAGAATTATCTAATAAAATTTATTTTAAAAATAAATTTTAATTCTATCATTCAATAATATCAAATTTTTAGGTAGATAATAATTTAATTATTTTTTAATTGTATCTAATTAAATTACTCTTAATGACCTTACTTTCATTCTAAATAAATTTGTTTTTTTATTTTATTCTTAATTATATTACTTTTACTCTAAGTAAATTTATTTTTGATTAAGAACAAAACTAAAAGATAAATTAAATAATTATCTATTATAAAAAATTAAAATTATTGAAGATAAAATTAAATTTGATTAAAAAATAAAAATAAAGTTTAATAAAATTAAACATTAAAGAAGTTCGGTATATTAGAAACGAAAAGATATAATTTCTACTTTGTTATATTTGTACATGCTCTTTTTTTTTCTTTTTCGAAAGTTTATATACTAGTCATTCTACATGAGTAAAAATCTTGAATTCATAATGCAATTCAATATCATTTTACTTGATTTGGTAATTCTTCTTAGAGTAATATATCATTTTTGTCCCCAACTTTTTCATCATAATTATTTAAGTCCCTAACGTTTTAAAATTGTCTCAACTTTAGCCCACTGTTAATTTTGTTAACAGATCACTAATAGCAGGACAATATTGAGATGATTTTGAAATGGTAAGGACTTAAATAGGATGATTTAAATGTTAGGGACAATTTTAAGATTTACTCCAAATATTAAAGACAAAAATGATACTTTACTCTTAATTAATTTTTAATGTTTGAAGTTAGTCTTTGCTTATAAGTTGTAACATCATCAATGTTTTCTTTTGGTAATAGTTGATCAAATTAACAAGTATATTTGTCAAATAGCCTACTTAATTAAGTTGCATCATAGAGAATGTTAGCAGTAATTACTAATGTTCTGAAAATTAGTTCGAATCGGTCGGTCGAATTGGTTGAATTGTGAACCACTACAAAAAATGAATCAAACAAATGTTATAACCGCCAATTTCAAAAATCGGAATTGAACTATCGAATCGGCCAGGAATCAGTCGGTCGAACCGAACCATGACCTAGCCAATTTTTTGGATAAGGAACCAAACGTCGTCGTTTCATTACACTAACTAGCCTTAACCAGAATCGAATCCAGATCCAGAACACGCCTCTGCCTTAGTGCCTCCCTCACACTCAGTCCAGGGCTCCTCTCATCGAGCTCCTGGTCATCCGTCTAGCCATCGCCTGCTATTGCCGCCATCGGAACTTCGAATAGCCACCGCCTGCTCCCTCACTTCTCCTCCATTGTGCAGCAGCCATTGCAACCTTCCTTCCCTTCCATCGTGCAGCCACCGTGTGAACGTGGAAGCCTCCGTCGCGCAGCCATGCCGCTGCTGACACTAGCTCTGTTCCACCACATCCACTATCCCGTTTGAAGGTGCGCCTTGTCTCGGTGTCTCCCTCTTGCGTGCTCTGTTGAAGGCTTCTTCTATCTTCTAGATAATTTTTTTTAACTATAATTGAATAATTTTTTGATCCTGTGATGTTCTGTGAGCTGTAATTTGTGATTTTTTATTTTTCTGTGAACTGTGAACTGAAGTTACTAAGCTAAATTGTGAACTTTGTTGAATAATTATGAATAATTAATGTTAGTTAAGATGTAAACTTTGTTGTTGTTACTTCACTTACTTGTTACCATCGCCGGCGCTAGCTCTGTTCCACGGTCAGCGTTGTTCATCCTCTTGCTCAGGATTTGCTCTGCTCTGTTCTAGGCTTATAGATTTCTTTGTTCTTGAAATTTAATTTTATTTCTGGTTAGGATTGGTGATTTGAATCTTTTACTTGGAAATTATTTTTTGGTGTTTTGATTTTCAAGTTGCTTGCTGCTTCAATTTGAGGGGATTGTGAATTTCGGTTTATGCTGTGATTGAAGGTTCTTTGGTTTGAGTATTCTTCACTTTTCTAGAAACTTTGCTTTAATTCGTTGAGATCAAATTATTGTTTTCAACCATGGTGATTTTTAGATATTCTTTTTGGTTGCTTTGTTTTAAATGTTTCTATTGGTGTTGTTGTGATTTAAATGTTCTTTTAATTCTTTTTTTTTTCGAATGTCCAGTTAATGCTTGATTGATTGGCTTTGCTCACTGATTATATTTGATGATAAATTTTAAATTGATAACTTTATTACTACTTTATTGCCTGTTTTTATAGTTAAATTTTATTAAAGTTTCTTGAATTTGCACTGCCTATGTTACTGATTCAAAGTTTCTTGAGTTTTGTTCATTGTTTGGTTGCAATGTCCCTGCTCTCAATCTCCGCCAACTTGCTGCCCCTCCTCTGTGTGGATTCTTTTTGTTTCAACTGTTGTGTTTTTGTTTCAGGTCTTGTTGTGTTTATTGTGCAATACTATCGTTTTTTGTCTTTGCTACATTAAGGCAATATTCTCTATCTTTAACTTGTGCGTTGTAATTCAATCCAACTATTTTTAATGGAAGTGTAATTATGTTAATTGTCAACAAATTTGTGGCAAGTTTTTGTATATTTTGATGATTAATTACATTTAGTTGATGATATTTTATGCAGGGTTTTAAATTTAAAAGATAATTTAGGATATTTATTTATAATTTATTTATTATTTTATTATGGAACAATTTTTCTCATTGAACCACGGTTAAACTGGTTGGACCGATAAATCAGTGACTAAAGTGGTTTAATGACCAGTTTGATTTTCAAAACATTGGTAATTACTTAGTGAAAAAAATTAGTTAGTATTAGTTTAAATACTAGACAAATAAAAAGTCTTATTCACCTAACATTTGTTTTTGTTAATCTATCTTCATTTTGTAACCCTATCACACTACTAGGGCTGCACATGGATCAGATATAGGCTAAAATTCTATCCGATCCGCACTGCTCCCGTCGGATCGGATCAGATATGATATCCACATTTTTTAGATCGGATCGAATATCGGGCATATTCGCATAATTTAGAAATTTGTTTTAAGGCCCTGTTTAGTTGTTTTTACAAAAAGATGTCCAGAAAATCCATTTTTTCACCTGTTTAAACTTATTTACTCATAAAATATTATCAAAAAAGGTTCTCTTGAATAACAAAAAAATAATAATAACACAAGATCTAAGTTTAATTATTTTAAGTTGGAGTAAAACATAAAAAATTAAAAACAAGATAACATAAAATTCATGACAATACTTGGTGAAATAACACACTAAATCAGCAATTCAACATACTAAAACAGCAACTCAGCAATTCTATTCATATTAAATCATACTAAAACAACAACTCAGCATACTAAAACACACTAAAAGAGCAACTCAGCAAGTTCCAATTGACATTATATAAGCAACCATACATTCCAATTAAGAAATAGCAAGTGAGAAAAATTAGCAAAACATGTTAGAATAATAAATTATTATATACCAATACAAGCACTATTGAATACCTAAGATGGTTGATGAGGTTGCAATCCACTTTGAACTTTAGGATCTCTGATATTAATAACTCCAAAAAATTCTATTCAATTCAACAATAACAAAATATGCCATGGTATGTCAATGCTCTAAAACAAAAAATAAAAAATGAATAATAAAATATAAATGAACCAATTCATTATATACGTGAATCAACAGCAGCATCTCCTTATCAAGCTCAACCAATATCTTAGCTAGCTTCAACTAATTTTAAGTGCAAATTAAAGTTTCTATAGTGGTGGGACTCAAACAACTGCGATAAGGGTCAAGGACACAACCTCCCGTGCTAAAAAATGACTCAGATGCCACAGTAGAAATAGGAATGGCTAATATATCTCTAGCCATGCAAGAGAGAACACGATACCTCAAAGTCTTTCCTCTCCACCACCTCAATATATCAAATCCACTAAAATCTTCTGCCACTTCATCTTCCAAATACCTATCCATTTCATTTTTCTTCAGCTTACTTAGTTTTATCCTCTGAGTTTGCTTCCACTTGCACATAGGATCTTCAACTGTAATACTATCATTCTCACTCATCTGTACACTAGGATTTGGCGTAGTATCCGAAGAAATGCTAGCATCTTGAGGGTCTTCAGGGGGTCATGGATTCTATATGCTATATTGTCCAAATAATTTAGTAATGATATCCTTCAATTTTCTAAAGATCCTTGAAAATTTCTCACTTTGACCATACATCTCAAACAAAGTAAACTGAATATATTCCAATTTATACCACCGATCAAGAAAAACAACAACGAGTAATAGATAGTTCAGAGATGGCTTGTTCACTGAAGTCAAAAGAGTAGAAGTATAAGAATGATCAGAATCATCCCAATACTTATCAAATTTAGCCTTCATCGTTGATGCCATTCCATTCAATACTAAATCATCACTCGTAATCCATTTATTCAAAGTGCATAATATCTTACACAATACATGGAAAAAGCATTTAAAGTGACATTCAAAGAACTAGAGAATGAAAGCATTGCATGATAGAAAATTTGTAAAAAACATATAAAGATACAAGCTCTACTCCAATCTTCATCACTAGGAGATCCCCAATCATCTTCAAGGTATCTTTTAAAATGAGCATCTTCCCTAGCAACACGAGCAAATGCCTTTTCAAAATTTTCGGCCACTTCCAACATCATATAAGTAGAAATCCATCTCGTCGGCACATCAAGAATAATCATTTGTCAACTCGTAATGTTTCTCTCATGTGCACACCTCCTAAAGGTTGCTAGCCTAGACAAAGATGACTTCACAAACTTACAAGAAGTTCTAATCCTAGCAATAGATGACTGTAGATCTTTCAAACCATCACAAACAATCAAATTCAAGAGATGGGTAGCACATCTCAAATGGACGAATTCCCCACCCAACATAGTATAACCATTCCATTCTCGCATTATTTTAACCAAAGTATTCACAGCAACAAAGTTTGCACTAGCATTATTCACAGTTACAATACAAAGTTTTCGAATGCCTCAATCTTTTAAACATTTCTCTAAAGCTTTTCCTATGGTAACACCAGTATGATAAGCAATCAAATTAAAAGACATGACCTTCTTATTCAATGCCTATCCATCATCAATATAATATGCTGTTACACATATATAGTTCATGTTTTAAACAGACATCCAAGTATCAGTAGTTAAAGAAACCATCGATGATTCAGGTCCAAAAGGGACTTAAGTTTGGTTTTTCCTCTACATACCATTTCATACAATCCCTAGCAACTTTCATACAACCCGGAATCTTAAATTGAGGTTGCATTTCACCACAAAAGCCCATAAAACCAGTATTTTTCACAAACCTAAATAAAAGCTCATCAATTATCACCATCTTACAAAGTGCAAGCCTACACCGATCTTGATTAAAATTTACTACCTTTAATGTTGGTGGTTCCTCTAAATTAGAATTTGTGAATACAAGAGTTTTTTGTTTTTTATCAACATGATTTTCTGGGTTCATCGCACAAGTTCCAATATGTTTTTTTAGGTTAGAGGTCCTATCCCTACGACTATGACATTGTAACCATTTAAAATGATGTTTACATTGAGCTTTCAGTTTCCTCATCATTTTTTAAGTGATCCCAAACAATAGAAGGGGGTCTATTAGACTCTCTTTTACCTAACTGGCAAGATTGTGTTCCTGTTGCCAAAGAAGGAGCATCACTTGAAGCTGGATTGGTATTTGTTTTCCTTCCCTTTGTTGATTCTTCTGGAGTAGTCCTCATCATTTTTTTAAGTGATCCCAAACAATAGAAGGGGGTCTATTAGACTCTCTTTTACCTAACTGGCCAGATTGTGCTGCTGTCGCCAAAGAAGGAGCATCACTTGAAGCTGGATTGGTATTTGTTTCCCCTCCCCTTGTTGATTCTTTTGGTGTAGATCTAGCGACACTTGGTGGAGTATGAATGCTCCTAACTTCAGATCCACTTGCGTTGTTAGTAGGCACTTGCTTATCAGCCATTCTAATTTTTCAACAGATGAACAATCCTATAATTAAATAAACCATATCACTATATCAGTTTACAGACCCTCAGTGCCATATGACTGTAATTAAATAAACCATTCTAATTTCCAAACAAATAAACCATATAAACCCTCAGTGCCATATCTGTTTACAATTGAATAAACCATTCAAATTTACAGAGTTTATTACACAATAACAGTATAACAATGCCTCTGAAGCCTTTGTTATATCCAACTGAAAACTTGAATTTTGAACAAATCAGAGCAGGTCACTCAGCAAATACTACAGCCTACAAGTGATTTTGGTGAAACTATCACTAGCGATGCTACACTAGAAAATAGCTTATCTGGTAGAAATTGACTACAATGTCAAGTAGTTGATTTCTCATTCTTGTAAAATAATCTTTCAAAACCAATTTATGTTATCATGTTATGTAAAGAAAAATACTTGACAATTGAAAATGAAATCAAATAGACCAATAGTTTAAAACATGTTTTTAGATTTCCAAAAGCTAATATCATGTAATTGTATTTTTTCAAAAAGAAACAAAAATGATTGGCAGTAATATAAATTGTGAGAAAATGGCAAGACAATTTTCCTTTGGCAAAAAAAGAAATAAAATTGAAGAATGCATATGGAAGATATGCAAAATGAAGATAATTTTCAAAGAAATATACATTTGTGCTTCACAAGAATGGCATATATTTGAAAATGTGTCATGTAAATAAAAGGGTAAATTAAAATTAAATTACCTATAACACCTGATGAGTTGAAGAGCGAAGATGATGGAGATGAAGGAGGCCTGGTTTGACAGATTGACAAAGCCGCTTGGGGAGACAACCACCATTGATGGAAGAGAAGACTACGCCGCTAGAGGAGACGACCTCACTGCTGGAGGAGGTGACTGCATCACTGGAGGAGACCACCAATCGTGAGCGCTGCGCAAGTGAAGAACGCGACCACCGTCTACCGCGTCGATGGAGAAGGCGACGATCGTGTAGCTGGAACCTGGAGGAAATGATGGACTTAGGAGATGGTGGTGGACAGTGAACACCAGTAATGGACAACGAACGCCGGTAATAGAGCGAGGTAGAGCTTGTTAGAGCGGAGAGGGAGAGCCAGAGTTTGACAGGCTGAAAGGAGAGTTCAGAGAGTGAGAGAGAAGCGCTGTAACATTAGGGATTTAGGGTTAGGTCACATTACATTAGAGTTTATTTGAAACTAGGCTATTTATATGATGTGTGGATATGCGGATATGCGGATCGGATCTGTGGGTATCACTGCCAAATCCGCTATCCGATCCTACCATAGTACATATTGGATCTGATCTGATTCGATGGCTCTGCGGATCGAATAATATTTGCAAAATTTGGATCGGATACAGATAATTACCATGGATATGCGAATATTATCCGATCCATGTGTGCCCTACACACTATTGAAATCAATTATATTCTTTACTAGCAAAAATGAACGAATTCACAACAAAGAGAGAAGATTTGTGGATGGTATGCATGCATGCACAATGCACCCACACGCAAATTAAAGATCAACGTAATTAATTAAGTATGCAATTATTTGAATTCACAATTATTGTTTTTCACATTACAAGCATATTTGCTGTTACAGTTTAATTATTAGGTATTTTTTAAAAGTGGTCCTTTATTCAGTTTTTTATTGCAATAATTAAAAAAAAAACAAACACATCTAAATAGATTTAGTATCTTTTTAAAATTAAATATACGTCCAAAATATAAACAAAATAAAACTAAAATTTAAAATTTCTATTTCAATTTTAAAATTTTTAATTACTAACAGATTATAATTTAAATGCACATCTAAAAATCAAATTAAGTAAAATTCTAAATTTCAATTTTAAAATTTAAAAATAAATCTTAAAGCTTCTAATTATTAACTTACACTACACAAAACCCTAAAGAAATAAGATTTCAGCCGTCATTCTCAGCTAAAATCAGAGGTGCTTGCCATCCATGGACTTCTTCCGCGGCACCTCAACATCCTCAGCATTTGCATCGCCGTTACTCTGCGCCGCCTTCCTCTTCAGCGCTCATCCTTGTCGCCGCATTCCTCCTTGTCATCACCATTACTCTGCGCCGCTGCGTCATCCCCAACGTCGTTCTTCCTCGTCGCTGTTCCTCTGTGCTGCCGTTGTTTGCATCGCTCATCCTCCGCGCCGCCTTCCTTCTCGGCGCTCATTCCTTAGCTTCGCTTCGTCCTACTGCTTGTCGTCGTCGTTCATTCGCATCAGCGTCGCCAATCCTTCCGCACCGAAAACGTACCTCAGGTATTTAAATGTGTCTATATTCATATTGTTTTTCTTTATACATTCCTTGGCACCAATACTTTTCCTATCATTTTGTACAATATTCTATTTTTTTATTAAAAATGGAATAAAATTTCCTGAAAAGGTTTCCATATATATTGTAATGTTAATTTATTTTTGCATGTGCAAATTCTATGTTTTAAATGTGTTTATGTTGTTAATTGAATTTTGGATGTGTTTATGAAAGAGTAAACACCCAACCCGGTTCTTGTCCATTTTCACGAAAGACAAAGCGATCCCTATTAAAAAAAAGACACTTCAACCCTCAACCTTTTTAGTTTGGGACAATATGATCCCTCTGTTAAAAAAATTATTTAAATAGTAATAAAAATTGGTTTTATGGGAGTTTTATTTGTATTTTGTGGGGGTTTTAAACCTCCACAAACTATTAATAAGTTTGTTTTTGAAAAATTCCTTCACCAATGGTGGTTAAGTGAAGAAAAACTATCAATGAAAATGATGCCATAAAAAAATAGTAATTGTAGTACAAATACTTTTTTAAAAGAAAAAAATAACATCGAATAAGAAATGAAAAAAGAGAACTTTAATGTTGATAATATTGGTATTAGTGATTGATGACGGTAGAGGAGATAATGATAATGATAAATCAATAAAAATAATAGAAGTAGGAGCCACAATAATGAGGATGAAGAAGGTAGTGGTAGTAGTGGTAGTAATTAGCTATATTATTGAAAATAATTTTGTGAAGGTTTAAAATCCCCACAAAATATAAATAAAACCCCCACAAACCAATTTTTATTATTATTTAAATAATGTTTTTAACAGAGGGATCGTATTGTCCCAAAATAAAAAGGTTGAGGGTCGAAGTATCCCTTTTTTTGGACAGAAATCGCTTTGTCCTTCGTGAAAATGGATAAGGACCGGATTGGGTGTTTACTCGTTTATGAAATAATAATAGCATTCTAGTTTGTGTCCTTAATCAATTTAGGTAGTCATTGAGATACTGATTCTTGTTTATTGTTGTTCTAATATAAGAGTTTCAAACCTTCGGCTTAAAAAAATGTGGAAATTTACCATGACAAAAAATCTGCATGTCTATTTAGTTTGTAATAGTAATATAATTTGGATGTGCTAAACTCTAATGTTGTATATGTTTGTGTTGTCTAATTAATTGTAGATGTGTTTGTGTATCTGTATAAATTTGAAAGTATTATACTTGTTATTTGTTATTTTAGATATGTCTTGAGCTCATTTACGAATTGACATTTAATATCTAATTTGTTTGTGTATCTTTCAGTGGTTTTGATGCTCTTTTATTTAGTTCCTCGAGTGTAAAAAACTAGACTAAAGTAATGTCATTAAACAAAATGAATTTAGCAACAACATAATGCTACTCTTGCCTTTTTTTTTAAATGAAATGCTGCATGACACACTTTTACACAAAACTGAGTATTTATACGAATTCACTATTGTTTGCAGGGGAATGTTATGTAACTTTTAGTACTGCTTGGTTGTTCTATTCTGATACTTGTGTTGATGATTTGTTCATTTTCTTTGTTGATTTTTTCTGATTATCAGTTATTTGGTGTGCAAAATTTGTGATTTGGGTTATGTAAACGTATAATTTTAGATGTGTAATCTTATAAATTTGGATTTGTAATCTTATCATAGGTATATGCATTTTAGATATATTGATGAAATAATTAGCATGGATTATTATCATTTGGGATGTGTTTATGTTGTTCCCTCAATTTTAGAAACATTTTCAGACAATTTTATGTTTAACCTTATGATGTGAACACTAAACTTTGTCTTTTTTACATGACTTTTGGATGTGTTAATGAAATACCTAGAAATCCTTTTTAATAATTTTGGATGTGAATTTGAGTATAGTTTTTGTCTTGTATCGAATGTGCAGTCTAGAATCACAATGCCAATTAAAAATATACTTCAATTGGCCCAAAGAAAGAAAAAATCAACAGCTAGTAAGGCTTCTGTTGACAAACTTGATGAATCTAATGATAACAATAACAAAAAAAAGTTGGAAGGCTGAAAAAATCAGAAGGTCCTAAAAAGATAATTTGTTTCACACTTTAAGAATTTTCGGAGTTAGCAAGTGACATACACAATTTAACATAAACTAATTAGTGTGTCAATTTTTTAGAAAATACTTAATACGCGCTGCCATCTAACTGCCATCGCGAATATGATGGAGCATCCAAAAGACAAAGACCCGATCAAATACCAAGAGGTTGAGAAAATAGGTTTTGGATGTCTGAGACACATCCTAAGGTGGTCGATGAACCAAGATTTGATAGTTGCCCTAACGCGGTCATATAACATGGATCAAATGCATATGGAGGTTAAGACTGGACACATACCGATTAATGCATGTTTGATAAGTCAAGCATTGGGACTCCCTGCAGAAGGTAATACGTAAAATATATAATTAATATAAAATACAAAAATGTTTTCTTCTATTGTGTCTAATAAACTTATTGCTAGTTAGTATTTTTTGGATGTAGTAATACTTTTCTCAACCCCGTGCTTCCATTTAACAGGTGATAGATTCCCTAAATTAGATTCGAAAAAGCATTATTAACTCATAGACACCTTTGATGGCAGAACCCAAAAAGAAGTTAAGAATCATGTAACATGCTCCGTTACAACCGAGCTAGAAAATGAGGAGTTCTGGCGCTACTTTATAATATTTGTCATGGAAGCCTTTCTGTTTGCTATTATTGATATAGAATTAAATTAATAGTAATAATATTTTTTAATATATATAAGTTATAATTTATTGATATAGAATTATATATTATGTTCCTATTATTTGAGCCAACTCATGAGCTCGAAGCCAGTTCGTGAGCTTTTGTTGAATCGAGTTATGAGACAAGCTTAATTTTCGTGAGCCAAGTTTGAACTTGGTCTAACTCGACTCACTTCCAGCCCTGATCACCGGCGATGTTGGCGGCGTGTAGATCGGCGACGACTCCTCCCTCCAATAGCGGTGACAGGACACAAATGACTTCCTTCTCGATGGCACAGTGGCGGCGACACTGGCGAGGCGAACTGGACGGCGACAGCAGCATGGCTCCTCACGCACGGGAGTTTGGTGGCAGCTCTATGGGATGGTGATGACGGCTGGGCAGCAGCAGTAGTGGAGTATCATCCCTTCTCTTCTTCCTCCTTCCCTTCTTCTCTCCCCATTCTCTCTTCTCCCTATCTTTTTTTTTTCGTTTTCGTGTGTATGTGTGCAAGAGAAGAGTGACGACGGTAAGGGTTTGTGAAGGTGGAGAGTATGTATTAGCATTAGTGTTAGGTTAGGGTAAAATTAGAGTTATGGTAGTTTAATAATTTTAATAAAATTAGGGGATAATAGAATAATTGAAAACCAAATTTAATCAAACAATAACTATATATAAAAATATCATTTATTCATCAACTTACAATTTATTTTCAAATAGTATTCTAATTCAATAACTAGAGATAATCAAATTAATTTCCTTTAACTTATAAAATAAAATTAAAAATCTAATTATTTAAATTAAAGCATATAAAATTCTCATTATTTTAAATCACTAACGTTTTAAATCAATAATAAAAAAGTACTCAATTAATATAAAAATATCTGAAAATATATTCTCGAATAAATAAAATAAATCATAAATAATTTATTATTTAATTTCTAGAAATCTGAGATCTTACCAGAGTCGTTCTTTGTCAGTGGCCTCCACTCCTTCGCGTTGGCGACTTCCTCTGCCTCTGCTTCTGCCATTAGCCCTGCTGAATCTCAGAAATCGTCAACTTGAGGGAGGAGGTGCAGAAACTAATACAGGAGTTTTACCAACAAGTGGAGCAATTTGAGAAGAGGTATCAAGACCTTCTTGTACGCGTTGTCGCCAGCTCGGACCTGACAGAGAAGCTGGAGCAACTTGATCGGTTGCAACAGCAAATGGAGGAGTACAGCCAGTAGATGCGCGCTGGAGGCAATGGCGCAGCTGGTTCCAGCGGCGGCGCAGCTGCTTCTAGCGGCAATGCTGTGGGTGGGGCACCGACGACAACACCTACTTCGCGGCTTCAGCATTGGACCACCACGCCACCACCGACGACGACAAAGATTAACGGAACCTATAGGGGGTTAGGATTTTATGCATTTTTGTTTGTCTACTTCATTATATTCTACATATGTGACATTTTATTGTATTGAAACTCTTTATTTTTTAATAAAATAATTTTTTGATTTCTGCTAACTTTAAATTTCTGCCAATAATTTTGTTAACAAGAGTTTATTAATTATGGTTTAATTGTGCCAAAAAATAGAAAATATTACCATCAGATAGATTTAATGGTAACTTGGTGCCTAAACACATGAAATGGCGCCAAAGTAACCGTCCGATATATCCGACGGTAACTATCAACACAATCTCGTCAAATCCATTGAATAAAACGACGAAAAATTTGTCGATAATTAGTGTCGGACAAAAAAAATTTGCTGCAAATAGTTTCCAGTGACGTTTATACCATCAACTCAAGGACGATGTTGATGGTAACTTTTTTACCGGCATATTTATTTAATCTAACGATAAATCCAACAATACTCAATGCATTTCTTGTAATGTGAACAAAATAAATTTTCAAAACTTTCAAATATTAACTCACTTAATTGTTTTGTATGTATATTAATTGTGGGTAAAAAGATATATATTTATATTTTGCATGAACCAAATAAAAGCCTCAAGTCACGTTCTATATATAATGGTGGAATTTAGATTCTCTAAATTTTAAATTTTATTTTAGAGGGTAAAGTGTGATATTTTACTATTTATTTTATAAATTGGTCGAAAAAAATATGAAAGAGAAACCATTTAAGGGTAAAGTGTGATTTTTCACTATTTATTTTATATATTATTTAAAATTTTATTTTATCCTCTAAAATGAAAATTCAAAATTTAGAGAATCTAAATTTAAAATAGCGTGACCTTTCTCAATGTTTCAACAGGTACAAACATAATACTCACAGGATAATATATTATTTCAATGCCAAAGATCATATAAATGGCTATTTGAATGAAATAGTTCAAACAAACTTTTAATAAACCGTTCTATTTAATATTAATAAAATTAAAATTAATATTAATTTATTAAATTTATAAATATCCTTTAGTTAATCCATCTTGTAAACATCTTTTAAAAAGAAATTGGATTTACGTGCATATGAAAAGTTTACTCGCCTAAATAGATACCAATATTTTTGCACACTGCATCTTATACGACTGTTATTTATTTATAATTTTTCACTTTTTTTTATCTTGAGATTCAGTAGGTGTTTAATCTAAATGTGCAAATACCAAATTTGAAATAAGAGTAAATCAATATAAAAGTGTTTGTGGATTCTCTTAATTGTGCTACTTCTTGTGGATTCGAAGAGTTACACTTTATACTCATCTAAGAGGCTAAGAAATATTTTCTAAAAAATTGTGTATGAATACTTCACCTTGAAGGATTTAGTGCATACGTTATTAGAGGATGCACCTTTTTAAAATGGTGAGTACTCAACAGTCAATACGCCTCTTACTAGTGCCAACCTTTACCTAGCTTGATCATTGTTAATGACCGCAAGGAAAGTAATGACTACATAACATATTATCTATATAGTTCTGGTAGGCATGGCTTACTCCGTTACACAAGACAGTGAACTGATCAAACAGTAAAAATCTTTCTCACTTTCTTCATGTTCCTACGACAAACAGGGCAAGTACCAGCAGCCTCGGCGATCCTGCATAGAAACATTGGAGTAACATGTATTAACACATGCAAAAGAAATAATAAGAATAATGTATCTCTGGAACTATATAATCTTCAGAGAAATTAAAGATTGTTAATGCATGGGCTTGCAAATAGAATCCGACCCATCTTTGATATTCATGTCAAAAACTATTTTTAATAACTGGAAACCACTTTTAACTAGCACATGCCCATGAAATGCCCTCTTTAAGAAAAAATACTTGTTCCATCTTTCTTCTAAGAGGGGAAGTCTTGGAAATATGAGAGGAGTATATATTTCAAGGTGATTGCCTAACTTACTAAAAGTGTTGCCCAACTTACTAAAAAATGTTAAAAATAAATATTTAATTTTAAAAGTATAAAAATAAATAATATTTAAATATTTAAAATTTATCAAAAAAATAAGTTAAGCAATGTGATACCATAAAAATAGAAGAGTTATGCTGACTAGGAGCATGGATCTTGAAAATGGCAGTGATCTAGAACTATTTTTTAACAAAATTGTCATCAACGATTGTTTTATGTTAGCAGTGATAACAATGGTTACCTAGTTCCACATTCAAAACAAGCTGCAGAGTGCCCACAAGGAAGAAAGAAACAATCCCTCGGAGCATCAAAGCAAATGGCACAGAGACGCCGAGTATTGTTACTAATTTCTCCATCACCTAGAGACTTCCCCTCCGCGGAACCTCCGGCCTGAGAGTCAAGATCTTCGTCATCTTGTGACAGTGAATCATATGATGAACCCCAGCTGGAAAGGTCATCATCTTTTCGAGAGCGCAAAGGGCCTCTATCAGGTGCCGTCCCATTGTTTATAACTCCTGCTCTTTCTTCACGGGCAAACTGGAGATTGTTCAAGAGGTTGAATGCCCAAAACATAAGCAAAGTCAATCCACCTGTGCGGAGACGTAACGGAAATTGCAATAAATTAAACTATTCATGACCAATAAGTGAGTATGAAGCGAAGAATATGAATTGTACCTATGCCTACAATATATGTGATCCATCTAGGTCCATAGGTCACTTTGACGTACCATTCATCATCTGATGCATTCTGAACCAAAGGAAAGAAAACATAAATAAGGGATATCTCCATATCCTCAACTAAGGGATATAAACAATGTTTATGCCACCAGGGTTCTGTGGATTTTATTTTGAGAATGTATGGTATATTTAAGATTCAAATTTCTGATATAAATCAGCATAACAAATTACTAAAAATTTACAAAAATATTATGCGCACACAAAAAATCAATTACCATCTATTTTTACATAAATAAATGTGTTATTTAACTCATTTTCAATGTATATTTTGTATTTTAACATATATTTTATATGAATGACTAATTTGGTGGCTAAATTTTTTTATACGAATAGTATTTTTGTATAGCAATAGCATAGTTGGAAATTTTATGTCCAATTTTAGATTTATATGGATGGCCATTGGAGAATCGTATATGAGAATAAATCTTGCCTTTTGTGGACCAGGAGTAGTCAAGATAGCTGCGTTTCCTTGTGGAAAGAAAATGCTCAAACTGCACGAACTTCTACTTGCCAAGGCATATTTGTAGTAAGCATTCTTTGTATTGTGCAAGTAGGCCCTAACTGTGAGGTTTAGTTCCACCTATTTGATAAGAAAAGAACTATTATCACTAATCTTTGAACTTGTTAACATGATAATATAGAAGAAGGGAAAGGAGAATGATGCTCATTTATTTATAATGTACTTAAAATCTGATCGTAACACCAATTTCAAATGCCACCTTTCCCACAACAAGAAGTCAAGAACACAGGTATAGGATTATCACTATTATTTCAATTGAATACATGGCCATTTGGGAAACAGTAACATTAAATTTACCATTTTCAGTTATATAATATGCCAGATCCATCAAAATGTGAGGTTCGATTCATATTTTAATCCCTGCTCAAGTTATGATACTTGAACAAGGGATACACTGAATAATCTCAATTCTAACTATTTTAAGGGATAAACTTTCACAGAACTCGTTCTCTGTAGATCTTGAAAATAACATGTCACGACCTTATTAGCTATTAAAACTGCTTCTTACAAATTACAATCTAGAGTTCAAATTAATCCATACCAGCTCCTGTGAAAAAATAAATGAGCATCAAACATAGGTTTAATATGAGTATAAAATTTATCTTTACCTTTGTCATACCATGGATCATGTTCCATGAGAGAGTTGAATTACGGTATGTAGGGTATTCAATCCACTGAGCGAGGCTTTCAGCCCCTGCAAGTAAGGGTGACAAGTAACATGTTTATTAGAATGCTATAGTTTGTGAGTTAAGGTAATAACAATAGTAAATTAAATAGTATGGCGATGTCATCAGTACAACGGGCCTAATTCTAACTCAGACCACAAAGTGCATTGCATAGTTACTTTTAGAAATTGTGTCAATCTAAATGTAATGGTTATCATAGATATTTATGTCTCAATTTATATTCCAAGATCAACTGAAACTTCATGTCTCCACTTTTCTGCGCTGTCACCTTTCACTCTTGTTGAAACATTATCTTTACACGTGTTATTGGACTTATGTGTGTATGAAATATTTTCATTTTCTTCCATGAATAAGCGATTTGTTTTTCACAAACTGTGTGGAATATACGAAAGTATGCAGTAAAGCCTTATTTAATTTTATAAGTATATAAAGAGCTTCTACATATATGGATGTTAAGAGGCTGTCACAGACTCACAGCTTACACATTGGTACATAAGAATATTCCAAAAGCAAAGCAGCCGGGTTGTGAATTTGTAACTAAAAGGATTTGTTATAGGAAAACTGAAAGACGGATAAATAGCAATAATTGATGCATGAATGGTTCCATGAGACAGAAATTCTCAGAAAAATGAAAAAAGAAATCACAAAAATCTCTTCTAGAAAGCATACCATCTGCAATTATAAGGAGAACGGAGGAGCTCACAGGGCTCAAGTGATATGAAATATTCACTTCTGAACCAGTATTCAGATAATAAATCCATTCCTGGGAAGACAAACAAGGTATTAGTTTAGTTCAACTAAACAAGTTAGAATTATGTAACCCGGTGGTGTTAATTGCACATAGGTACTACTGAAAGTTATGATAATCAGGCGAGTCATGTGAACAACTCAGTTACCAAACATCAGGTACAAGTATGAGTACGCAGCACAATTTGTTATTCTTTGTGATAAAATTAGGAGTATTCTTTTAGAGAGATTTCGGTATTCACAACATAGTACATGGAATGGGGAATTTGGTACGCATTATGCTGGCAAATGAGAGGATCAAGGTAACTATAGGAACAACTAATTCAATAGGTAACAGTATTTTGAGAATATAAATTTGGTACTTCAGATTAGTATCATGTGATAGTAAAAGCGAAGGGATAAAGTACATATACTTGCCTGATGTGTGTCAGAGGGAATAGTTGCATGCAGAGTTTGTTCCCAAGTGGTAATAACATCAAGATCTGGATATTGGTAAGTACCATACACGACAGGACCTGGCTTTTCTTCTAAGTTTTCTACCTAATGCAAACAAACCCGAATTGCAAGACAAAAATCAGTAACAGCAAACAGAATGGACAAAAGAAATTGCAATAACAGAAACTGACCCTGAGATATTGCACGAACAGAGGGCTAGGTTGGAACACAATCGATGTTTCTGGACCAAGCAAGAGATTCATGGACCCATAAACCCCAAGTATTATAGTCACTGACACTAATATTGAAAAGTGATGTCAAAATTCCACTAAAAAAGATTTAGCTTGAATCACACATGACAAGTTTTGAGATAACTTTCTAAACAAGAATAGAATGATTCTTGGAGAAGGAGATGGTGAGTTGAAACTTGTATATTGAAATGAATTGAAAATGAGACTTAATCTTCTAATTCGCTGTTAGTGCCTTTTTATACTTAAAGCACATATCACCACCAGAATAACAGAATTCACACTAAACTAGAAACTGCATAACTGAATATAACTACCACCTAACAAACTTAGTAACTTCTACAACATTCTCATTCTTCTTCTTCAACTGTACCGTCCTTAACAACATATTCAAACAACCATCTCCTCTGTGCTCTTGAAAATGGAAATATGAGTTGAAGTTCCAGTACAATTCAAAGCAAAATTATTGAAATTGAGTCAATTAATTTACAATGTAAGTTAACCACACCTTAACTTGAACCAAATCGGAGTAATTTAGCTATTTTAGGCACGATTTTAATTTAAGAACCAAATTATGAACTTCATACATTTTCTTCATCAGACTGCTATTCTATTAATAATCCATCAATAGCTAAATGATTTAACTAATTTATATAATCACAACTTTCACCATCCTAATCAAAAGTTTAAGTCTAGTAAAGTGAGTAAAGGAATCAATTTAAGTTTGAGTAATTTAACGTACAATCCCAACTAAATAATTATAAAACTACATTCTCCGTCTCACATTACTTTCTAACGCAAAAACACCAAGGGTTCACAGATAAGTTTCTCCAATCACAATTGCAATTCAAAGCCCTGAATTCAAATATCAAAATTATGAACTGCAAATTAACCAGATATAGCAAAAACAAGTAGCACCAAACGAAATTGTTTAACGTAAATGACAATTAAACAAAATTAAGGACAAAATCACGAAGTGATATAGATTCTCATACCGAAAAACCAAAACGTGAATACAACAGCAAAGCATGACCATGCATCTTCCCTAACAGACGACGACTCGTCCCCGATTCCCCAGCCAATGACTCTGCCAGCATGGCCAACGATCGGTTCAATTTCAGGCGACCGGAATCGAGCCTGAGATCGGTCAGCGGCGTTCTGATCGTTGCGACGGCCTCGGGAAGTCGATGGTGAAGCTCCAGAAGATTCATTGTTACCCGCGGAAGTAGATGGAGGAGGAGTTAGAGTTGAATTTGAAGTGGAATGAAGTTCGGCCATTGCAGGAGAGAGAAGAAGAAGAAGAAGAAGAAGAAGAAGAAGAAGAAGAAGAAGAAGGGAAGATGTGAGAGTATAGTGTGGTGTGAAGTGAAGGAGGGAATAGAGTCATAGGCGGTGCTAAGTGCTAACTAGTAACCAGTGGGTCATTCTTGTGTTTCTTGCTTCCTTTTGTTGGAATGGTAGTTGGCTTTCTCTTCACTCCGTGCGAGTGTGACCGTTATTCTCTTCGCATTGGAGGTTTCAGTTGTTTAACTTTCCATATGATGGTCCAGGGTTGCTTTCGTCATTTACTCACATATACCGATATACGTGGCTCTCTCCTTCACTTCTCCCTCGCTTTTTTCTCTTTCTTCTTTTTAAGAAATAAAATTAGGCATAGTTTTATTTAATTTGGTGTAATTGTGCATAATTTTTTTCAAAGAGTAGAATTAAGTTAAAAGTGAATATTTTTTACTAAATTTTTATAAGAAAGTTCATTCTACAAAAGTTCATTGCACATGATAATATTTTTTTTTTACTAAAATAAATAATATAACTTTTATTTTTTTTTTACTAAAATTTTATTATTTATTGTAGTATTATTATGTGTTGAAATGAAAAATACGCATTGAAAATAATAAAATAATAATACATGTATTTATATATACATGTATAGCGACTAATTTTTTGTATATACGTAATATTTTTGTTGTTTAAATATGTATTTTATTTTTCATTTTCCAAAATCATGGATGTTGTTAAGAGTCACTAAGGCTACAAATGTTGAGCAACACTGAATTTAGCCAACCAATTGGACACGCTTCAAACTATATTATCAAAGAATAGAAAAAATTTGTTAGTAAAAACTAAATTAAAGAAAACCAGAGAAACTACTACACCATGCAATATAAAAGACAACCACGATGCAGAAATCAAAGTCCAGGGTGCAATTGATTAGAGGGTAATAGGGCATCGACCCTATAATCTTCCTTCCCTTTTCCTTTTTTTTTCTTTTTTTTTTCTTCATTCTTAGAAAAGACTATAATCTAAGAATCGTTCTTGTACTTTTGTTAGATGTATTCAAATTATTATCAAGAAAATGTCTTTTAATAGATGCGGGGCAAGAAAATATGATCAAGATGAAGACTATAAGAACAGATCTAAAATAATTAGATCTGTTCTTAAGGCTGGATGGAAGTTTGTAGGTATGTGGAAGAGATTGTGGTATAGAATCAGAATGAGCAATCTCCACATTTAGTTTCACATTAGCTATGTCAATAATAGATATTTTTATGTTGATATTGTGTTGGCTATAATTTTCAGATTAGCTTTACCATGCTGGATCCATTATACCCGTTCCCACCAATTAAAAAAACGAACGATTTGAACACGTAGAAACTAAAGATTTTACTCGTTAATCTTTATTTCATTAATTTTAGTTTCTCTTTTTTAATCATAAATCATAAATAATTTCCTCTTGTAATCTTCCTTCTTCAACATTGAGAAGATGAAACGAACAGCCGCAGCTTGTCAACGTTCATAGCATAGGCAGCGGCACCACGTCAGCGGCTTGTCGCCGGCAAAATACATCGGCGATGAACATGGCGGAGCTGGCAACGAAGCTTGTGACAATGACGTCATTCCTTTGACCTCCCTTGATAGAAGGGTTCGTCTAAAGAACCGAGAAGATGCTAAAAGGGAAGAATTGAAGAAGGTGAAGCAGGGTTGACATTTCTGACAGAAGAAATTTGGTATGAATTTTTTTATTAAAAGAGGAAATAAAAGATTAATTAATGGAAATAAAAAATGATGTCTGCAATCTTTTTCCATGTATCCAGGTTTTAATGGGACACTTTGGCTTAACAAATGTGTAGAGGATAATAGTGTAAGAGTGTAACCACGTAAAACAGATTCTATTAAAATCTGTAAGTTGTTAACAGTAGCTTGTTACTCAAGCTAAGTGATTCTTTAGTCTTGTATCTAATTTCCTTAGCATCTGAGTTCTATATATATAAGCCTTGTATCATTTATCTCTAATAATCAATGAGAATACTATTCAGTTTACATCTTCTCTCCAAAATCCTCTTTCAATTCTCTTCTCTTCGCACATTCTGCAATACTAATGTGACTGCATAATTTTATTACTCTCACAAACTCTACAAAATAATCTTCATCTCTCAATGCTGTAGAAAAACAATATTTGTATTAACTATATAATTTGTTTTGTATAATACTTATTTAAAAAAATTATCATGTAAACAAATGCAAATTTTAATTATAAAATCTTATCTTTTTAAATAAAGAAATTGTACAAATTAAACAATATATATATATATATATAATATAGCAACTAAACCCTTTGTGTAATCCAGTTAGTAATACAAATACACTTTCATTCATTCAATTGTTATCTCTTCTCTCCTGTCTTCAACTTGCAGTTCTCATTTCTTTCCTAGCCTTCCTTTCCGATACCTTTCAAATTGGTCATATATTAGCCTAAGTAGTTTAGAACCAGGAGCTTTACAAAGATTAGGCCATTTTTAGAAATCTCATTAATTCTGCAGACTTAGTTCGATGGGTTGCTGCTGGATTTGTCAACTCGACTTATTCGAGGCATGGATCCCGCTACCTGTGATTCAACCTGACTTGTGCAACAAGCAAAACTTTGTCATCTTACTGTGTCAGATGTTATCCATAGATCACCATCTACTATAACGTGGGATAATCTCCTTAAAAACCAGAAAATATCACCCACTACTACAAGTGTAGAGATGTGTTAGCTAAGTCATCACTTCCTCTTTAAATACCCCTTTCAACTTTAGGTATTTCTCAATCCCAATTCACTTACATCTTTCTAAAATTCTTGCTAACTTAAGCATCAAAGTCCCGTACCTCCCACCATCATTCACATGAGGACTTCGGACGATTTCTCCCTTCCAGTGAAAAATCAAAAACTTCAGCCCAAAAGAGTCCAAACCTCACGTCTAGGCCTGCATCTCTTTGGTTTCATGTATTCACTTGGAACATTGGCGTCATAGCTAGGAACTTGGAAATTGACCCTCAATCAAGGCGGACATACATCCTAAAGATAGGCGTACTACATCTAACTCTGGATCACAAAGTGGGGATCACCACAATGATAATCGAGTACTTTTCATACCTCAACAACCTGAAAGAGGTAAAGGAGGGCAGAAAATAAACTCCCAAATCCATATCCAGAAGGATTACAAAGAAACGTAGCAGAGATTATAGGTCTTGTCTATGGTCACCAAGGATGACTTAAGCAATTAAAAATTGAGTTGGAAAAATAGAGAAATTTTAAGCGACAATTGCAGAGAAAATTACAACCACAAAAAGTTAGAAAACAAATGAAGAAGCTAAAGGTCAAATTTAGAAATAAAGGAAATTAGGAAGAAAAAGACATGACTTCCTCAGGAAGCGATCACTTCTCGGAGGAAATTATTCGTACTAAGGTCCCCAAAAATTGTAAAAGCCCAACATGGACCTTTAAGATAGGTCGACTAATCTCCGATACCACCTTAGCAACTTTAAGAGTCGTATGTACTTAGTAGATATGTCTGATGCAATTCGATACAAGACATTCCCAACTACATTAACCAAAGCATTTATAAAATGGTTCAACAATCTACCTCTGATGTCGATAACATGCTTTGATGACTTGACCAAAAATTTTCTTATCCATATCTCCATTCAAAAACACAACACCAAGCATGTTTTGAGACAACTCGGGGTAAGACAAAAATCAGGAGAGTCCCTCATGGTCTATATTGACAGGTTCAATAAAGCTATCCTAGAAATTTAAAACCTACCAATAGAAGTGGCCATAATAGGCTAGTAAATGATCTCAAAGACAGACCCTTCTCACAGTCAATCTTAAAAAGATACCCAAGATCTCTCCACAAAGTCCAAGAAAAAACAAAAAAATACATTAATATGGAAGAACCAACACATCTCAGAAAGTCTCACCAGAACAAAGAGGTCAGACCAAGTAGTAGAAAAGAGGAATAGAGAAAGAATAAAGACTATACTAGTCGGACAAAGAAGTATCAATCCTACATTCCTTTAAGAGTGTCCCTAGTCAAAGTTTACAGGGATATTTGTCAAGTAAAAAATTTACCACCTTCAAGACTTATCCGAAGCAAGAAAGCAGACAACAGGTCAGAATATTACGAAGAATACCATCGCATCTACGGTCACCACACTAATGATTGTTACGACCCAAAAAATGTTATTGAAAAGCTCGCACAAGAAAGTAAATTTGATAAATATCTAGAAGCTGACAGGGCAAACAAAAATAAACAAGACATCCAAGGAAGATAAAAAAGAAAGAGAGAGGTCACAGGAGTCCAGAAGAACCTTAGAGCGTCATATCCACATGATCGCATGGTGGTTCGTAGGAGGAGGTATATCAAAAAAATTTTCAAATAAGTATTCAATAAACTTGGTTTGGACGTAAAAGATATGAGGACATACCTGGACAGTCTATTTAGGCTAGACAAAATAGCCATCCATCCTCTTGGATTTATCAGTTTGTATACAAATATAACCTTTGGAAAGATTTCAAGAAACAGCACCATAAAAATTGACCACATACATAGTGGTCGATATCCCTTTGGCTTACAATATACTCATTGAAAGGAGCACATTAAATCGGTTGGAAGCAGTGGTTTCTACACCACATTTGTGCATGAAGTTCCCAACAAAAGAAGGCATCACAATTGTTCATGAAGACCAAGCCCTCGGTAGACGATGCTACAAAGCAAGCTTAAATCTCAAAGGGATAAAAGCAAGTGAATTCATTTCCATGCTAAAAGTTGGGAGCCCAAGAGAATGAGAAACACACTGGCCTATCCAGAAAGAAAACTAGGAGAAGTACAAATAGGAAAGAACATCGAGCAAACCACAATTGTAGGAGCAGAATTACGTTAGGAACTCAAGCAGGAGTTGATTTAACTTCTACAAATGAACTTTGATTTATTTGTTTGAAAAGCATCCCACATGCTTGGTATTTCACCCAAGTCAATATCGCACAGGCTCTTCATATATATTGGTTCAACACCAATCCAACAAAGGAGAAGAAAGCTCAGCATGGAGAGAGCCTGGGTAGTGGAGGAACAAGTAAAGACACTCTTAGAAGCTTGATTTATTAGAGAAGTAGAATATTCACTTTGGTTGGCCAATGTAGTCTTGATCAAAAAACAAAATAGAAAATAGAGGATGTGTGTTGACTACAATGACTTAATTAAAGCATGCCCCAAATATCCATATTCTCTTTCCAACATCGCAGCGTCAGGATATAGATTCCTATTATTCATGGATTCTTATTCTAAATACAACTAAATACCGATGCATGCCTTAATAAGGAAATGACTTCATTTATCACTCCAAAAACAAACTACTACTACGTAATAATGTTATTTACATTAAAAAATATAGAGGCTATTTATCAAAAGCTAATGAACAAGGCTTTGCATGAACATCTCAAGTTCCTATTGGAAGTGTACATGGATGATATGCTTGTCAAGAGAAAGGAGAAAACAACCCTGGTATTTGGTATGCGAAATTGTGATTCACACTTTTCACAACTCCGCATAGCTGACCAGCAAGTGTATTGGGTCGTCCAAGTAATACCTTACGTGAGTAAGGGTCGATCCCATGGAGATTGTCGGCTTGAAGCAAGCTATGGTCATCTTGTAAATCTCAGTCAGGCGGATTCAAATGTTTAGAGGTTTGATAGTAAAAAGATCAATAAAAAATAAAATAAAATAAAGTCACTTATGTAGTTCCTTGGTGAGAATTTCAGATAAGCGTTTGGAGATGTTTGCTGCCTCTGAACCTCTGCTTTCCTACTTTTCTCATCCAATCATGCGTACTCCCTTCCATGGCAAGCTGTATGTTAGTAGATCATCGTTGTCAATGGCTACCATCCGTCTTTTCAGTGAAAACATGTCCTCTATGATTTTCCGCATGGCTAATCAGCTGTCAGTTCTCGATCGTGTCAAAATAGAATACATTTATTCTTTTGCACACTGTCACTGTGCCTAACAGTCACGAGTTTGAAGCTCGTCATAGTCATCCCATCCTAGATCCTACTCGAAATACCACAGACAAAGTTTAGACTTTTCGGATCTTAAGAATGCTGCTAATTGGTTCTAGCTTATACCACGAAGGTTCTAACGTCACGGATTCGAATGCTCTATTGTCAGGAGAGGTGATTCAGATCCGTGGGTCAGAGACCAAAGAGAATATACTCCAGCTGTCGTCCAATGACTATGTTGAACATCATGTAGACCGATTTGTGGTTGTCAGGCACGCGGATCTTGGCTAAGCGAGTAACGAAGATTGAGTGATTGTCACGGGTCACCCCTTCATTCTGACTTAACTGAATTAAGTACAAGAGTATATCTTGGAGGGAAAGTAGGCGTGAATTGAATAGAAAAACAATAATACTTGTATTAATACTCGAGGAACAGCAGAGCTCCTCACCTTAATCTATGAGGTGTAGAAACTTCACTGTTGAAAATACATAAGAACAAAGGGTCTAGGCATGGCCGAATGGCCAGCCTCCAAAAACGGTTCGAAGAACTCCCAAAAGGTCAAAAGAATTCAAAACAGGGGAAGAAGACCTGATCAAAGGATTGAAAAGTGGTCCAAAGATATGAATACAACAGTAAAAAGTGCTATTTATACTAAACTAGTAAACTAGGTTTACAGAAAATAAGTAGATAGTGCAGAAATCCAATTCCGGGGCCCACTTGGTGTGTGTTTGGGCTAAGCTTTGAAGCTTTCACGTGCATAGGCCATCCTTGGAGTTAAACACCAGCTTGGATTCCAGTTTGGGCGTTTAACTCCAGCTTTGGTGCCAGTTCCGGCGTTTTACGCCAGAAAAGGATCTCTAGTGGGCGTTTGGATGCCGGTTTGGGCCATCAAATCTTGAGGAAAGTATGGTCTATTATACATTTCTGAAAAGCCCAAGATGTCTACTTTTCAACGCAATTGAGATCGCGCCAATTGGGATTCTGTAGCTCCAGAAAATCCACTTCGAGTGCAGGGATGTCAGAATCCAACAGCATCTGCAGTCCTTTCTCAGCTGCTGAATCAGATTTTTGCTCAGGTCCCTCAATTTCAGCCAAAAAATACCTGAAATCATAGAAAAAAACACAAACTCATAGTAAAGTCCAGAAATGTGATTTTTGCATAAAAACTAATAATAATATACTAAAAAGTAACTAAAACATACTATAAACTACCTAAAAACAATGCCAAAAAGCGTATAAATTATCCGCTCATCAGTATTCGACCTGCAGAAAGTATTTCATACGATCAGAAAGCATAACATGAGTCTTAACTCAGTGAAATTTGCATTTGCAATAAAAGCAGGAAAGTTCTTAGGATTCATGCTCACTCAAAGAGAAATAGAGGCAAATCTGGACAAATATTTAGCCATTTTAAACATCTTAAGTCCAACTTGCCTCAAAGAAGTACAACAATTGAATGGGAGGTCGGCGACTCTCTCTCTCTCTCTCTCTCTCTCTCTCTCTCTCTCTCTCTCTCTCT
>NC_029775.3:92195770-92208396 GCF_000817695.3 Arachis duranensis | reverse complement strand
CTAAATCTCTTGCAAAATCAACCATCGGGTCGTTACTCCTATTTTCCTTGTTAAAAAAGAATACTAACTTTGTTTGGATCGAAGAGTGTGAAAGGGAATTTCAAGAATTCATAGCATATCTAACTCAACCTTCAATCTTATCAAACCCAAAGTCAGGGATTAGCTGGTAATTGATCTAGTTGTAGTCGCCAAAACTGTAGCAATAATCCTTGTCTGAGAGGAAGAAACAGAGCAACAACCTATATACTTCACAATGAAAGTAAAGTACTACAAAGAGTTGAACTCAATTATTAGAAGATTGAAAATATATTTTTGCTCTTGTATTGGCATCTAGAATATTATGACCATACTTTTAAGGCTACACGATTAGGGGATTGATTGATTTGAGTGTTTTTTTTTTATTTTCATAAAAATAAGACATGAAAATATGATTGATTAAACATTTTAAAAATATTTTTAACGAAAATATTTTCAAAAAAAAGAACAAAGTTAAAAACATTATTTTTATATTTTTAGTATTTTTAGTTTTAACTTTGAAAATGTTTTGAACACACAAATGTATCATGATTTAGCTACTCAGTACAATATAGCCTACATCCAGTCTCCATCACAATAATGATAGAATTTCACTATCTTTTCAACAGATTACAATCATCAATTCTCCATAGGATTCTACCCAATATTATCTAGGACAAGTCGAATTTCTAACCTAAACTAGACTTGACTAGAAACTTACCCTAGCTTTTTAACAACAAGTGCTACCCCAACTTGTAAGAAAATCTCCTCAGAATCATGACACAAAACAGAAATACATACAAAAAAAATTCTAAAATAATTTAGGCTTTTTTTCCAAGTCTAACTCTCTGCCCTTTACCACTTAATGGCTTTTACTTACAAACCTCACCAATTTGCCTTTTACCATTAAAACACAGAAAGATTAAATTGAAAAAAAGAAATACTCAATGAAAAACATGAAGAAGAATAATAAACAGCTCAGTGAGATATGGGAACCCAAACATTTGTGCTCTTCACTCCTTACTCTAATCCTTGACCGTCCACCCCTTTGATAGAGGAGTGAAGTTTTCTAGGCTTGAAACTTGCTTCATCACTTGTTGGTCTTCTTCTTCCAATATCAAATGCAACAGCGACTTTCTCAGAGGAGAGAGATGGTAGAAGTAGTGACATGTAACCATACCTTCAATATTCTCTTTCAACCTTTTTCTTATTGTTTCTTGAATCTGTGCCGTTCATTCTTTCTTTGGATCTAAATTTTGTTTTTGAACGTTGATTTACAGCAGAGCACCTTCAAGTTTACTTTCTTTATTTTTCAAATCGGTGCTGGTAGCCCAGTTGATTTCTTCAACGCTCCTTGATAAAGCAAAAATGGAAAAAAAATTTGTGATTTTCTTTTTTGATGTGATTTCTCCTTTTTGCAATAGCCTCTTTAACCTTCTCTTCTTGCTTGAAATTGGAAGCTTGCTTTTTATTCTTCACTTTTCCCTAACTTCAGAGTTTTTTTTTCTTTCTTCTTGTTTCAGAAAGCTCAAGTGATGCGGCGTGAAAGAAGAGGGAGTTTGGTTCGGTGGCCGGGTGTTCATAAATCGGATTGTATTCGTAGATCCATTGTAAATATCCACATCTAATTCGAAAATTACGGATACAATTCGATCCGCAGATTGATCAGATCGGATAGGATCCGATCCGCACCCTTTGCAGATCGGATCGCGGATATCTGCTCTACATCTACATATCCAATTATTATATTTATTTGTTTGTATGTTTTAGTTAGTAATTATTATTCATATATTATATTATTTTATTTTTGTTATTTAGGAAAAGTTTAATTAAGAATATTTTAGGAATAAATAAGTTTAAAAGTGTGAAAGAAATATTTTTATTGAATTTTTTACATAGAAATATGATTAAAAAGAGAAGGTTCAATTATGCAGATATATCCGATATCCAATATACAATCCAATTCGCACATTTGCGGATCGGATCGAATCGGATCCGACACTAAAAAACGCGGATATTGGTGCATATGCGAACCCCACACTTTCCGTACAGTTGTACCAGCAAGTGCACTAGGTCGTCCAAGTAATACCTGAGCGAGTCAGGGTCGATCCCATGGAGATTGTGGTTTGAAGCAAGCTTATGGTTATCTTGCATGTCTTAGTCAGGCAGAATCAGAAGGTTTATGTTTAGATGCAGTTTGATTGTGAAAGAAATATTGAATTGTAATAAAGGATAGGAATAGAGTTGAGGATTGGAGTTGCTTTGTCTTTCTGAATTAACTCTGGTATTACTGCTCTGTTTGCTTGTGAGTGATTTCTTCAATGGTAGGCTGTATGTGATTGACGCCGGTTGAGAGGCCGATTTGAACCCCAGGTTTAGTGCAGATCCATCTCTACTTAAGGGTGAAGCGTGTGCAATCCATTCTCCTTTATGATCCTACTCAAAATGCCACAGACAAGGTTAGATCTTTTGGATTAGAGAATGCCGCATCTTTGGGTTCTAGCCTCTTCCATAAAGACCCTAATCTCCCCAGAAATCGGCTTTACTGATGTCTCGAGAAGTCTCCAATGAAGTCGTGGATTAGCTGTCTGAGAGATGTATATTCAAGCTGTTGGTTCGTCATTATCCGGTAAAAGACACACTCTGAACCTAAGTAGACGCGGGTGTTTGTCAGGCACGTTCGTCTTAATGTGATGAACAGAGCTAATTTGTTAGATCATCCTATTCACCACAATGAAGTATGAATATACATCTTAGAATTAATCAAACATGGATCGAAGAGAAACAGTAGTACTTTTATTAATTCATAGGACTCAGCAGGGCTAGCTCCTCCCCTCAACTTAGGAGGTTTAGAAACTCATACTAAAGTAAAATACAATGGAAAACAAAAAAAGGCTGAATAATGTGCATGATATTGATTCCCGGTTCGAATAACATGAATTAAATCCCTTAAATACTATACAGATGACTAATAAGGGTAAAACAGTTTATTTAGTGATAAAATCCACTTCTAGGGTCCACTTAGTGAGTGTTTGGGCTGAGCTTTAGTGAAATCCACGTGTTATGAGGCTCCTTGGGTGTGGAACGCCAGCTAGGAGGTCCTCTCTGGGCGTTTGTACATTGGTCTCTACTCTTTGGATGCTGGACACTAGGAATTGGGCAGGAAGCTGGTGTTGGACGCCAATTTTGGGCCTTATAATCTGAAGCAAGGTATAGACTATTATATATTTCTGAAAAGCTCTAGAAGTCAGCTTTCTATAGCCGTTGAGAACGCTCTATTTGGACTTCTGTAACTCCAGAAAAATACCTGAAATTGTACAAAAACGCAAAAACTCATAGTAGAATCCGAATCTGTGAATTTAACACTAAAACTTATAAAAAAAATAAAAACAGCCAGAAAATTACTGAAATTGTCCAAAACATAAAAACTCGTAGTAGAATCCAAAAATATGAATTTAACACTAAAACCTATAAAAACTAAATAAAATACACTAAAAACTATATGAAAGTGATGCCAAAAAAATGTATAAAATATCCGTTCATCAGATATAATATCCGATCCGATTCGATGAAAATTGTGCGGATCGGATCGAATTTTCGGCCATATCCGATTCGATCCGATCCGATCTGCGTACACCCCTATCAGTAGGTGATGTGTGGTGTGTTTCAAATTGAAATAAAATTGAATTACCTAGGTTTTTACAAAGTAGAGTGAATGAATTTGGGTGTGGTCCACCGATTGGGCTTGTGATGATCTTAGGCTAAGTTTCTTGTTTTTCTTTCATATGGTTCAGTAACTTGCATAATGATATTGGGTCAAAGTGTGCGTGGGTGTGTGTGCCCGGATTCAATTCAATTAATTCCTGCACATTAAATAAAACCAATCACACAAACAATTGGATAATAATTCAATAATGTTTTGTCATTATCTTAATCATAGTTTAATTCTTTAAACTCAACAAAACCGATAATAATTTTAATTAAACATATTTGTTATTAGAGGTATTTTTGTAAATTTGAAAAAACTTCAATGTAAAAAAATAATAATATTTAATTAAGTTTATATTTAATTTTTAGTCATTAATATTTTAATTTAAATAATTAAGGATAATTTTGACATATTACATAATATGATCAAGAAATTTAAATTTAACCAAATAAAAATTTATTCATTCCTAAAATTATTACATAATATCCTAAAGCATTAAATTTTATAACCAATCATAGGAATTTTATATACTAAGTAATCTTATTCCTAGACATTATATTTCTAGGAATAATATTTTGGTAATAAAAACTAATTCTTGAATAACCTTTAGTATTTTCTATCATCATTTCGCCATTATAAATACTAAATTATTTTTAACAAATAAATTTTATTAATTTATATATACAAATTTTAAAAAATGTAAGTGTAAATTATATTAATTTATGTGTATAAAATTTTAATAAATATAGATATAAATTATATATTTTTTGTATACAAAATATCTATAAATATGAGTATAAATTATTACTGATGACTAAATACTGATAAATACTGATAAAAAATAATATTTACAGTAATGTAGCATTGCTTCTAAACAAAAGCAGAATCTGTCAGCCAAAAACTAAAGCAAAAACTACACACATTGCTCCTACAAACGAACTGGAGTGAGGATTCTCATACAATTAACTTCAGTTATAATTGGTAAAACAAACTCTAAAGCTAATTAATAATAACCATCGACGTAACAAAGACAAAACAAATTCTGTTACTACTTTACTAGATATAGTTTGTCGTAGGTCCAACATAAACATGCAATATAAAAAGACAATATAGAAGAAATCAAAGAACAAGAGTTGTGTAATTATTAGTATTATATAGAAGGCATCGCCACTTATAATCCCTTTAATTTTCTGTTACCTTTTCTAATTTCTTTTTCAGAAAAGGTTATAATCTAATTAATCTAAAGATCCCTCTTAGCTTATAGATTTGCGTTATGGATTCAAAATCGCCAAGACAATCTCTTTTTGATTATTTGAGGCAAAAAGATCATCAACCGCTTTTAGATGATGATTCAAGGCATAGACATCATCAACAAAAGCGCCATAATTGGATATCATGTAAAAGAGTTGGATTTCTTGCTAGAAAAGCTGGTTGGAAATTTGTGGGATTGTGTAAGAAAGGGTGGTATAAGATACGAATGAAATTCCACTTTTAGTAAAATTTGTGGGATTTGTGAAATTCCATAATAATAGCTAGTATTTTCATCTTGTTTTTGTTAGCTATATTTTTATACCGTTGAATGCTATAAACTTCTATGGTATTTGAAGCTTATTTAATTATATTAAGTTTTAGCCACATTACCTTACAGGTGAAGATGTCATTATAACACTTCAGTGTTAGCAACAGTCAAATTATGGACGAACGAAGATTGACGTTTTGTAAATTTAAAAACCAATTTGGCCATTTCTAAATATTAAGCATTATTTTAATTAGCATTAAAAATTTGAAAGACCAAACTGAACATTATTTCAATAGAAGAATTTAGTCATTATCTACACTTACGTAACTCTCACTACTTATATATATGTTTATTCCTAATATTTTCCTTCAAACTATGATTTGGTCTCTAAACAACTCTCATACTGTATCTTAACATTTCAAATGATGCTGCTGCTGGGGGATTTGTCAATATGTTTGCGATCTTTTCATAGCTGGTAATGAACATATGAAACAACTTATTCTTCATCTTGTTTCTAACAAACTGAACGTCAACTTGAAAATATTTTAATCTTATCATACAAAATAGGATTTTCAGTAACACAATGCTTAAATGGTCACAAAAAAGTTATAGGATTTTCAATAACACGTTATTTCTAATTGCTTTTGGTACTTTATTTTAACCGTATCTAAAATTTCTTAAGTTATTATAAGAATTCAATTAAATAGGGGCAAAACTATAAGAGTTCCGAATACTTGAATTGATAACTAAATAAAAGTCGCATAAAGGGAAAATAATGCAATTATTGAAAAAAAAAATAAAATGATAATTAGATACTCAGAATTTTGATATAAGAATAATTATTTTAAAAAAAATACTAATTCTCCTTAAAAATATTTTGAAATTATAGTAATTTATAAAAGTAATTAAATTTTATCTGCTGTGGATATTAGTTCTTGATCTGTTAAATTAGGAGATACTCTGGATAATAAAAAAAACTTATCACCAAAACAAAAAGTAATTAAATTTAAAGGGCAAGCTAATTAGAGTCGAATCTTACAAATGATAAGAAAAAAAATTAACTATATGTATTATAAATGAAACACAAAAATTCTTAATGTGGTATCCTTTTTTCCAAAAGGAAAAAAGAAATAGAGTATGGTCTTAAAGAGAATTGACTTTACCAAAAAAGATTTAAAAAAGAAAAGGAACAGGCAGTAGTGTGGTTTCATTTTCCTTCCTGAATCGCACGCAATTTATATTTTGCTATGACATTATATGCACACATATATCACCCATTCGAATCTACGAATAACTAGCATATACAATCTTATAGAGTTTTGTAATTGGGCCATGAATTCTAGACTAATCTTTTTTTATTAATATTAAGTTAATATTTTATTTTATATTATTAAAATTTAGTACTAAGTATTTACAGTATTAATTAAATATTGGCTAAAAATGATAACATAGCATTGCTCTTCTCGTTAATTGTGCTCAGCGGAAAACAATGTTTGTGTCTAGAAGAAGATGGGAAACACATCATGGAATACGTAAACAGAATAATCGTAGGTTTGGGAATAAGGCAGGGGAATTGCATTTTATTAGATGCTTGCTCTTTTAAGTTTTATGAGGGGACGGTGCAAATTGACATGGTCACCCGCCCACCCCAATGGCGATTGTCGAGTTCGTAAGGTAGGATCACATTACTGGATATTCTGAGGATCATTTAAGCCCTTTGCAAAGGTGTCAACCCATAGAAAGAAAAAAAAAATTCATATATATAGATTTTAGTATTAGTCATTCTCCTATTATATATTATTCTCAAATTATTTTCACAACAAAAAAACTTTTGTTATTATAAAAAATAAAATAATGAGAATGGAAAAAAATTTAAGAAATAGTAAAATATACTTTTAGTCTCTTAACGTTTAATTTTGTTTAAATTATTCAAATAATTAATTTGATTTAATTTTACTCGCAGCATTTGAATTAGATCTTAATTTTATCCATATATGTTGTTTGGGATAAATAAAAAAGTTAAAAATATTATTTATTATATTAAATATATATATAAAAGACCTAAAATATTTTCACTTTATATTCTTAAGGATAAAGTATATTTTTTGTTTTTAATGTTTATATTTTTTTTCAAAAATACCTCTAACATTTAATTTTATTTTTTCATTCAATTTTATTTCTAATGTTTTCGATTAATTTAATTTTGTCCTTAATATTTTCGATTTGTATCAAAATTACTCTTAAAAATTTTTAATTTTATTCCCAACATTTTACATGAAATTAACGTCTAATGATAATTTTGACTCAAATTAAAAATATTAGAGACAAAATTAAATATAACTAAATATTAGGAATATTTTTAAATAAAATTGTAAACGTTAAGACCAAATTAAAAACATACTTTAATCAAAAGAAAAAAAAATGATAGCTTGAAAAATTGATCGTATAAAACTACCTGTATCCTTATGAACGACAAAGACAAACAAAAATTAAAAAATTACAGAAGGTTTATAATACATAATAAAAATAATAAAGTAATACTATTCATTTATAAATATCAGAGTAAGTTAGCAAAATAATTTTTTCTTTTGATAATAGAAAAGCATACATTGTGTATATCTTCATTGAGGCTAATTTTTATTGTCAGTTTTTTGACTAATAAATTTAATCGAAAAATTTCTTAGAGCTCCTTGTATAATAGATCATTTATGAAAAAATTAATTATTTGTGTATGTAGAAGTAAAAAAGAAAAAATTGTGTATTGAAAAAAAGAAATCTTTTCTTATTTTAAACTTTAATTTTATCTACTTATATATATAAAAAAAAATACTAGAGTGAATGGAAGAAGTGAAACTTTTATTTCTAAAAATACTAAATCTGAACAGAGAAAAAAAAAAAAGGACTAGAACGAATGAGAGAAGTGGTACTTTAACTAGTGGATTATTAGCATGAGATTTTAACCAACTAAGCTACTATACTCTCTTATATGAATCTAGTCAATTTTTTTATAAAAAGTTTGAGGAGTCATAACCTCCCATTATTCATAAAAAACTCTACCGTTTTGTGTATATATATAGGCAGAGTTTAAGTGAGGTGAATCTTTTTTAGTTTTAAATATTAAAAAGTGATTTTTTGTTGGTTTTATAATATATTAAAATTAAAAGATAAAATCAAATTAAATAAAAAAATTATCTAACAAAAAAATAAAAATTCAAAAAAAATATCTAACAAAACAAAAAATAAGAATAAAAAAAATCATTTAACAAAACAAAAGATAAAAATTATCATTACAAAAATACATGGTTTTGCGTTTCTATTCACGTAATACCCTCTTTATTTAACTCGTAATACTCTATCTTTAAATTCAAATATAAAAAATTAGATATTTTTTATTTATTTAATTTAATATTATTTTATATTTTATTATTTATTTAATTTAATTATTTATATGATAAAAATAATAAAATATTTAATAAATATTAATATATTATCTTTGTATAAATTGATAAAAAAATTCAATAAATATTATAAATTTTAATATTTGTCCTTCTAACTTCAGAATATATATTCAAAATTTTATACAAAATAATTATAAAAAATAAAAAAATTAATACATTTTTTAAGAGAAAGACTAATGTTTAATAAGGAGAACATATAACTTCTATAATATCAATACTTATAGATAGTTTTTCTACTCTCAGTCTTATTTTACTATAGCCTCTCTTCTCCTTGCACATAGTGAGATTTAAGCTTATTTAGGGGCTAATTATTTTTCGCAGTGTTATAACTCACTTTAAATTGTCCAAAGTGTGCATGAAATACATGAGTAAATTCTCAAACAACTCTAATTTTAGTGCTTTCAATTCAGAAGTAAGATGAGATATTTTCATAATGTACTCCCTTATATTCCTTTACCTTTATACCTCATGGAGATAAGTTTATTCAAAAGATTACTTACCTTCGCCTTTTCATTCTTAGCAAAGATTTTTTCAACATCTTGTAAAAACTTTTTGGCATCTTTATCTTCAGTAATTGAGTCTCGAAATACTTGAGGAATTGAGCATTTCATAATCATAATGCTCATTTGATTAGATCTCTCCCACTTCTCTATTTTAACTTCATTGAATTTTTTTGGAGTGAAAGTGAGTTTCTTCTCTCAAAAGGTTATATTCACATTCATACAACCAAGGACAATCTCCACAATATCCTTCAAAACCTTAATATTTGTGTTGGGTTTTTTTCTCTCCTTTGTGAGGCCCAAGCCCAACATTTTGGGGGTGTATTCTTGCACCCTAGTGTCACAATCCTAATTCAGTTTTTTGAGGTTTTTTGAGAGAGAGAGAGAGAATAGCCACCAAGTGAGAGAGAAGAGGGAAAAATAGAATTCCCGTTTTTTCCCAAAGCAGTAAATTTCAAATGGTAGTTTCTCAGTTGTTCACCGTTGGATCGGCTTGAAATTTAAACTGCTTGTTCTTATCATCTTGTTCTTCATTCTGATCGGTGGAGATGTTGATTGGAAATTTGCAGTAGGAGAAATTAGTTTTGCAAGAGAGAAATTAGGTTTCCCATTTTTACACAGAGCAGAAATTTTGGAATGGTAGTTTCTCATTCTTTCACCGTTGGATCGACGTGAAATTTGAACTGTAGATTCTTCATATCTTGTTCTTCATTGTGAACTGTGAAGATTTTAATTGGAGGTCTGAAGAAGGAGAAATTGGCTTCGACATCAGCTCTGTTTTTTTGGGTATATTTCATCTTCTTGCCTATTATTTGTGAGCTTTGGTGCATTGATGTTTTGGTTGGTTATATGCATGTTTTTGTGCTTTGTTTGAGACTTTCTTGTACCTTATTTGATTATAGTGGAGCTATTTCATTGGTCTAGACGACCCGTGGTTTTTACCTCTCACATTGAGGGGGTTTTCCACGTTAAAATCTTGGTGTGTTCTTGTTATTGCTTTACTTGCTATATTTGCTTGTTATAGTTGCTGCCATATTGTGTTGTGAGTGCTTCCATATTGTTATTGTGTTGGACTTTGTTGTCGTTTCCGCTACTAGGCTCTTTCATACTGGCATCAAAGCTTGTTGGTATTTTTCTGGGCTTGTGATTCTGTGAACAATGGAAGCTAATACTAATACTAGTAGGATGATCACTCTTAATGGTCCTAATTATGATTTGTGGAAGTCAAAGATGGAAGATTTGCTTTATGTCAAAAATTTTCATCAACCAGTTTTTGGTACAGAGAAGCCTAATGATAAGTCTGATGATGATTGGACTTTGTTGCATAGACAAGTTTGTGGATATATTAGGCAGTGGGTTGACGATAATGTGTTGAACCATATTATTGGAGAGACACATGCTCGAACCCTTTGGATTAAGCTTGAACAGTTGTATGCTCGGAAAACTGGGAATAACAAGATGTTTTTTATCAAGCAGTTGTTGGCTTTGAAGTATACAGATGGGACATCAATGACAGATCACTTGAATAATTTCCAAGGAATTATGAATCAGTTATCTTCCATGGGCATCAAGTTTGATGAAGAGGTTCAAGGACTGTTACTTCTTGGCTCCTTACCAGACTCGTGGAAAATTCTCAGAATGTCATTGTCCAATTCTGCTCCTGATGGTATAATCTCTATGGATCTTGCCAAGAGCAGTGTTTTGAATGAAGAGATGAGAAGAAAGTCACAAGGTACATCGACTACACATTCAGATGTTCTTGTTTCTGAGTCTAGGGGGAGAAGCAAAAGTCGAGGTCCTAAAGGTAGAGATCAAAGAAGAAGCAAGTCTCGAGAAAAGTATAAGAATATTGAGTGTCATCATTGTGGTCAAAAGGGACATGTGAAGAGATTTTGTTGGCAGCTAAAGAAGGAGAAAGCCAAGGCAAGTAAAGACAAGAGCACAAATAAAGATGATGGTAACAAGGAAGACAAGGTTAATGTAACTCATGATGATTTTCTTATTATTGAGGAGTTTGAATCTGTTAACCTTGTTGATAATAGCACTAGTTGGGTGATTGATAGTGGTGCTTCTATTCATGTTACATCTAGGAGGGATTTGTTTACGTCCTATACTCCTGGTGATTTTGGTGATGTGAAAATGGCTCATCAAGGTGTTGCAAAATGTGCTGGTGTTGGACAGGTTTGTTTAGAAACCTCCAACGGTACCAAGTTGACTTTGAAGCGTGTGAAGCATGTTCCACATATTCGGTTGAACTTACTTTCTGTTGGTAAGTTGTGTGATGAAGACTTGGATAGCTCATTTTCTCGTGATAGCTGGAAGCTCACCAAGGGTTCTATGGTTGTTGCTAGAGGTACAAGACACTCTACTCTTTATTTAACTCAAGCAAAGATTGTGAAAGATATTGTTAATGCTGCTGAGTTTGTTGATGAAACTGATTTATGGCATAAGAGATTATGTCATATGAGTGAGAAAGGAATGAATATATTATCCAAGAGGAATCTTTTATCTGGTTGTAAGGTTTCTTTGCAAAAGTGCAATAATTGTTTTGCTGGAAAACAAAATAGGATCTCTTTTAAGAGCCATCCACCTTCAAGGAAGCCGGAGATACTTGACTTGGTGCATTCTGATGTATGTGGGCCGATGAAGAGAAGAACACTTGGAGGGTCTATCTATTTTGTAACCTTTATTGATGATCATTCTAGGAAATTATGGGTTTACACTTTGAAGACCAAAGATCAAGTTTTGAATGTGTGCAAGCAATTTCAAGCTTCTGTTGAAAGAGAAACTGGGAAGAAGTTGAAATGCATTCGTACTGACAATGGTGGTGAGTACTCAGGTCCATTTGATGCTTATTGTAAAGAGCATGGTATAAGACATCAGAAGACTCCTCCAAAGACTCCTCAATTGAATGGCTTGGCTGAAAAGATGAAAGAACATTGGTTGAAAGAGTTAGGTGCTTGTTGTCACAATCTGGATTGGCAAAATCCTTTTGGGATGAAGCTTTGAGCACTGTTGTTCATGTCTTGAACCGGACACCATGTGTACCCTTGCAATTTGAAGTGCCAGAGAAGGTATGGTCAGGTAAAGATGTTTCTTATGATCATTTAAGAGTCTTTGGATGTAAAGCTTTTGTTCACATTTCCAAAGATGAGAGATCTAAGCTTGATGTAAAGACTAGGCAGTGTAGTTTTATTGGCTATGGCATGGATGAGTTTGGTTACAGGTTTTATGATCCTGTTAACAAGAAGGTGATTCGAAGTAGAGATGTTGTCTTTGTTGAAGACCAAACATTGAAGGATGTTGATCATGCGGAGAAGCCAATGGTTCAGCCTAGTGATGATTTTTCTGACTTGGATATTACTCCCTCTATGCCTTTGGTAGAAGATGGTAGAGTTGAAGCTCAAAATAATGAGCATGATACA
>NC_029775.3:92192693-92195711 GCF_000817695.3 Arachis duranensis | reverse complement strand
TTGCTTGATAATGATACCTATGAGTTGGTGAAGCAACCGAAGGGTATGCGAGTTTTGAAGAATAAATGGGTATTCAGAATCAAGAATGAAGAACACAATTCTAAGCCTTGGTATAAGGCTAGATTGGTTGTTAGAGGTTTTAGCCAAAGAAAAGATGTTGATTATGAGGAGATCTTTTCTCCTGTTGTGAGGATGTCATCCATTCGTGCTGTGCTTGGATTAGCAGCGTCTCTTGATTTGGAGATTGAGCAAATGGATGTGAAAATAGCTTTTCTTCATGGTGATTTAGATAAGGAGATCTACATGGAGCAACCGGAGGGCTTTGTTGTTAAAGAAAAGGAAGATTTTGTGTGCAAGCTTAAGAAGAGTCTTTATGGGTTGAAGCAAGCTCCAAGACAGTGGTACAAGAAGTTTGAATCTGTTATGGGGAAGCATGGTTACCGTAAGACAACTTTAGATCATTGTGTATTTGTGCAAAAATTTTCTGATGATGATTTTATCATTCTTTTGCTTTATGTGGATGATATTTTGATTGTGGGCAAGAATGCTTTGAGGATTAATGAGTTGAAGAAACAGTTGAGCAAGTTCTTTGCTATGAAGGACTTGGGTCTTGCCAAACAGATTTTGGGCATGACTATTACTCGTTATAGAGATTCCAAGAAGCTTTATTTGTCACAGGAAAAGTACATAAAGAAGGTGCTTCAAAGGTTTGGCATGAATAATGCCAAATGTGTTGCTAGTTCTTTTGCTCCTCATTTTAAGTTGAGTACCAAGCAGTGTCCAACCACTGATGAGGAGAAACAAGCAATGGATGAAATTCCTTATGCCTCAGTTGTTGGAAGCTTGATGTATGCTATGGTGTGTACTAGACCAGACATTGCTCATGCGGTTGGTACTGTGAGTCGTTTTCTCTCTAATCCAGGTAAAGAATATTGGAATGCTGTTAAATGGATTATGAGATATCTCAAAGGTACAACTAACTTGAGTTTGAGTTTTGGTGGTGAGAAACCTTTGCTAGTTGGCTTTACTGATGCAGACATGGCAGGAGATATTGATTCTCGAAAGGCTACTTCAGGTTATTTGGTCAAGTTTGCAGGGGGAGCTATTTCATGGCAATCAAGGTTACAGAAGTGTGTTGCACTTTCTACCACAGAGGCAGAGTTTATTGCAGCAACTGAAGCATGTAAAGAGTTGTTGTGGATGAAGAAGTTTCTTGCAGCACTTGGTTTTAAGCAAGATCGTTATGTCTTGTGTGTGATAGCTAAAGTGCTATTCATCTTGCCAAGAATTCTACTTTTCATCCAAGATCTAAACATATCGATGTTAGGTATCACTGGATACGGGATGTGTTAGATTCCAAGTTGTTGGAACTTGAGAAAGTTCACACTGATGACAATGGTGCTGATATGATGACAAAAACATTGTCAAGAGAAAAGTTTGAAACATGTTGTTTGATCGCCGGTATGGTGAGGGCCTTCGCCTAATCGAGAAGGAGGAGATTTGTTGGGTTTTTTCTCTCCTTTGTGAGGCCCAAGCCCAAAATTTTGGGGGTGTATTCTTGCACCCTAGTGTCACAACCCTAATTCAGTTTTTTGAGGTTTTTTGAGAGAGAGAGAATAGCCACCATGTGAGAGAGAAGAGGGAAAAATAGAATTCCCGTTTTTGCCCAAAGCAGTGAATTTCAAATGGTAGTTTCTCAGTTGTTCACCGTTGGATCGGCTTGAAATTTAAACTGCTTGTTCTTATCATCTTGTTCGTCATTCTGATCGGTGGAGATGTTGATTGGAGATTTGCAGTAGGAGAAATTGGTTTCACAAGAGAGAAATTAGGTTTCCCGTTTTTACACAGAGCAGAAATTTTGGAACGGCAGTTTCTCATTCTTTCACCGTTGGATCGACGTGAAATTTGAACTGTAGATTTTTCACATCTTTTTCTTCATTGTGAATGGTGGAGATTTTAATTGGAGGTCTGCAGAGGGAGAAATTGGCTTCGACATCAGCTCTGTTTTTTTTTGGGTATATTTCATCTTCTTGCCTATTATTTATGAGCTTTGGTGCATTGATGTTTTGGCTGGTTATATGCACGCTTTTGTGCTTTGTTTGAGACTCTCTTGTACCTCATTTGATTATAGTGGAGCTATTTCATTGGTCTGGACGACCCGTGGTTTTTACCTCTCACATTGAGGGGTTTTTCACGTTAAAATCTTGGTGTGTTCTTGTTATTGCTTTACTTGCTATATTTGCTTGTTATAGTTGCTGCCATATTGTGTTGTGAGTGCTTCCATATTGTTCTTGTGTTGAACTTTGTTGTCGTTTCCGCTGTTAGGCTCTTTCAATTTGAACCATTCAGTATAGGAATACTGCTAATTTGTGCAGAAATATTGGTAGTTGAAAGACAGTTTATAGATTCGAACAAAAAACTAAGCAGTAAACGTTAGTTAAATAATAGAAAAAAATTCATATTGAGATATTTAGAACAATATTAATTTTTAATCTTTTGATAGAAAAATTAACTGTAAGTGATACTCTCATTGCAATAATCAAATATTGTCAAAAATTTCTGTCACACAATAAGCGTTTTTTTGGATCGACTGAATGCGCACATAAAAACTTAAATTTCACAACCTATTTATTACGGCATATATTTTCTATTAATTAGTCAAACAATAATCTTCCTTTGGGTCGATTATTGACCGCATATATAATAAAAAAATAAACAAAAGTGTATAAAACTTATTATTTAATCAATTAATAAATTTTTTTTGACCAATTATTGTTTGCATAAATAATAAACATTATCTTTTATTACTCAAATATTATAATGTGTACATAAAATTCGACTAAATATAAAGCTCTTTTTAAGTCGATTAATATTTACATAAGTAATATACACACTAATTTTTATTTCTAAAAGAAATATACTAAATTAATGGAATCATAATTAAATCCGAAATAATTATAATATGTAAAAATCTCTACTAATGTTTCAAAACGAATCAATTATTATATCAAATTAAAA
>NC_029775.3:92177996-92192640 GCF_000817695.3 Arachis duranensis | reverse complement strand
CACGCAATAATATATAAAACCAAACGAGTAACAAGTAATATATATTATACAGAATATATATTATATATGTGCAATAATATTAGACAGAATCATCAAAGAATAGATATAACTTTGTGTGCAATAATATTAATGAAAACAACGCATACATATTTGTTCATACCCTAATCCAAAAATAAAATAAGGATTAATAAAGATAAAAGATCTATTTAAAACGGATTATCTCTCCAAACTTAGCCGACTTCTTAAGAGATTGAACACGATAAAAAGATCCAATTTTACTTATTCAAAATAAGTAACAGCTTCCCTTAATCTCTTTTACTATCTCTATCTTTACTTAAAGATAGATCCTAATAAACTTCCAAGATAAAAAGAATGATCATCCATTAATAAAGGTGGAACTACTCCAAAAAAGTGGTTGCCGACTCTACTATAAATGCACTAACACCCCTCAGGTATATTCACGTTCTAATATACTAAAAATACGCTTAAAGTCCTTGCTAACTTAAACATCAGAGTGTCTTGCAGGTATCATCCCTCACCTCAAGGATCTCGGACGGCGGAACCTTAGCATAAGAACAAGTCAGACGCTGTCTCGCAAGGAGTTTGGACCTTGCGTTCTGGCCCAACCACCGTTTCAAGTAGGCCTGGCAGCATGGACCCTATCCGCGGGTACCCAATCCGACCCAACCCGGTCGGGTAGGGTTGCCAACCCGATCCGCTGCGGGTAGGGTTGAGCACGGAGCGGGTTGGCCTGCGGAGCGGGTAGGGTGCGGGTTGAGTCTCAACCCTACCCGCCCTACCCGCACCCCCATAATATGTGTTATATATGTTTAAAAATGTTACATATGGGAGTTGAACCAAGGACCTTAAGCATGTGCAAAAGGTTCCTAGCCACTGAACCAAGGATACTTGTTTTATTTATAAGATATTTGTGTCATTATAATATTTTTTTTGTCAACCCGCGGGTAGGGTCGGATACCCGCGGGTTGAGCGCGGGTAGGGTTAGGGTTGGGTATTTCTCAACCCGCGGGTAGGGTAGGGTTGAGTGTTAGTCAAAAACTCAACCCGCGGGTAGGGTTAGGGTTGGGTTCAAACCCTACCCTACCCTACCCATTGCCACCCCTAGTTTCAAGTAACCCTCAGAACATTGGCGCTGTTGTCGGGGACCTGGAGTTCAACTCTTAATAATAGCGGATAATCAATATGAAGACGGCTACACAATGTCTGAATTAGAACCAGAGTCCTACCACAATGACCTCACGCTAACCCTACCTCATACTCGAGAGAGAACATATGTTCTCCACAGAGAAGAAATATTGGAAAACCCTCAATCGAGGCAGATTTAATCAAAGGTCCATACTCCAAAGATGAAGAACCTTCCCATCCAATAGAAATACTAGGGTTAGTCCACGACCACCACGGACGATTAGAGCAACTCAAATTGAAAATTGAACGATAACGGAAAGCAGAACAGAAATTGCAAAGGGAAGTACGACGACAAAAAGAGGTGAAAAAAAGCTCTTGAGGTTGGAGGCTGACCTCTGAAGGCGAAGCAATCGAGTAGATCGAAAGGAAAGTCCTCTGGAAGGTGAAGATCCATTCGTTGAAGAGATCATGCGAGCCAAGGTTCCAAGAAACTTCAAAACCCCAACATGGATCTCTATAACAAAATGACCAACCCAATAGCAACTTCAAAAGTCGGATGTACCTAGCCGACGACTCTGATACTACTCGTTGGAAAGCCTTCCCGACGACTCTGACCACCAAAGCCGCGATGAAGTGGTTTGATAACTTACCTCCCGGGTCGATAACTTGTTTTGATGACCTGGCAAGGAAGTTTCTTACTAGATTCTTAATTCAGAAGGATAAGGTGAAGCATGCCCCGAGCTTGGTAGAAGTTAAACAAGGAATTGATGAGATACTCCAAGATTACATGGAAAGGTTTAACAAAGCATGCTTAGAAATACAAAACTTACCTACTAAAGCAGTGACCATAGGATTAGTTAATGGCCTTAAAGAAGGGTCGTTCTCTCAATCCATATCCAAGCGACACCCAGCTTTTTGTACGAAGTACAAGAATGGACAGAGAAGTACATCAACATGAAGGAGAATTCACGACTAAGAGAGCCTCTCCCATGACCCAGCCTGCCCTATCCCCCTCGGAAAAAAAGAGAAAGACGTCAAGAAAAAAGAGGAGTACAACTCGGAAAAATCTCAAAGGTATCATAATTATATTCCACTTTGAGTCTTTCTTGTAGATGCTTACATGGAGATATACCACACTGAGAAGCTTCCACCTCCTCGCCCAATCAAATACAAAAGGCAGGAAGTCTGACAGAATACTATGAGTATCACAAGCTTTATGGACAATATACCAATGATTGTTATGATTTAAAGAATGTCATTGAAAAGTTGGCTGGAGAAGGTTGACTAAATAGGTACTTGGCTGAGAGATTGGATGAGCAGAGAAAAAAGGGTTGAAGATGGGAGATGGCAAGAACGCCCCGCACAAATCCCTGAATGACATATACACATGATTAATGGTGGGTTTTCTAGAGAAGGAATCTCGAATGATCACGAAAAAGGCATCTTAAAGAAGTGTATCAAGTTAGAGAAGGTAACAAAACATCCAACTTACCAACCATCTCATTCACTAAAGAATATGCTCAAGGGGTAACGTTTAGCCATGATGACCCAGTGGTAATAACAATGATCCTCGCTAATGCAAACCTCCATAAAACCCTAGTGGATCAAGGTAGCTCGGCAGATATACTGTTTAAGCTTGCCTTCGATAAATTCGAGCTGAAAGAAAAGGATCTAAAGGCATACCCAGATAACCTCTTTGGGTTGGAGACATGCCGATCCAACCTCTTGAATTTGTCTCCCTATATACCACCTTTGAAAAGGTTACGAAGTCTAGAACGTTAAGCATCAACTATATCATGGTCGACGTCATGTTAGCATACAACGCCCTAACAGGTCAGACCACTTTAAACCAACTTGCAACAGCTCTATACCGCACTTGTGTATGAAGTTTTCTACTTCAAAAAGAATTACCACCATAAAGTGAGATAAAAAATTGGCACGAAAGTATTATAGTGAAAGTCTTAATCTAAAAGGCATCCCATGTGGAAAAGAAGTCAACACTATCAAGCTCGATGGTGTTCAAACTCAGAAAGCGCTACGACCTCAAGCTGGAGGAAAGGTAGAGGAGGTGCAAATCGGGGTTCACCCTAAAAAGACAACAAATATATGAGCTAACCTAGAAGGATGTCTGAAAGCACGTCTCGTTGAAATCCTACGAAGAAACTCTGACCTATTTGGTTGGAAAGCCTCCAATATGCCTAGCATAGATCCTGATTTGATATCTCATAAGCTCTTTGTATACCTGGATTTCAGACCTATTCAGCAAAAGCACCGAAAACTTAGGCCTGAAAGGACACAGTCGTGGAAGAACAGGTGCAAGTATAATTAGAAGTTGAATTCATAAGAGAGATAAAAGATCCATTGTAGTTGGCCAACATGGTTCTAGTAAAAAAAAAATAATGGAAAGTGGATGATGTATGTAGACTACATAGATCTAAACAAAGCTTGTCTCAAAGGATACATACCCTCTCCTGGGCATTGATGCCTTGGTTGACTCGGCCTCAAGTTACCGGTATTTATCCTTCATGGACGTATACTCGGGATATAACCCAATCCCGATATATAAGCCAAACCAAGAAAAGACCTCTTTCATCACCCCCAAGGCTAACTATTGTTATGTAGTAATGCCTTTTGGATTAAAAAATTTCGGAGCCACATACCAACGACGGATGAACAAAGTGCTTTCTCCCCACTTAGGGAAACTCATGAAAGTATATATGGACGACATGCTCGTCAAAATCAAGGATGACTCAACACTCTTATCTGACCTCTCCGAGATATTCTCCACAATAACAAAGCATAGGATGAGGCTAAACCCCTCAAAATGCACCTTTGCAATAGATGCCGAAAAGTTCTTAGATTTCATACTCACTCAAAGAGGCATAGAGACAAACCCGAACAAGTGCACAACCATACTAGAAATGAAGAGTTCGACTTGTCTCAAAGAAGTCTAACAACTAAACAGAAGGTTGGCAGCACTGTCCAGGTTCTTAGCAGGATCAGCATTGAAGTCCCTACCGTTATATTCAATCCTCGGAAAGGGGAATCGATTTGAATGGACCCAGGAATGCAAACAAGTCTTTCAAGATTTCAAAGCATTTCTAAGCCACACCACCCATACTTACCCAACCTATCGTGGGAGAAGAGCTAATCCTCTACTTGGTAGTAGCAAACCAAGCTATAACTTCAGCCTTGATCCGAGAAGATGAGAGTGGGCAGCAACCTATATACTTTGTCAACAATGCCTTACAAGGAGTAGAATTGAACTATCAAAAGATAGAAAAATTTGCATATGCTCTTATCCTCACCTCCTGAAGGCTCTGACCTTATTTCCAAGCTCATATAATAAAAGTTTGTACTAATCAACCAATGAGGCATATTCTACAAATAATGGACCTAGCAGGAAAAATGCTACAATGGGTTATGGAACTGTCCGAGTTCAATTGGAAGTATGAAGCCTGGACATCAATTAAGTCTCAGTATCTAACCAACTTTATAGCTAAATACACTAAAAGTCGGGAAAGTCCAACGACTTGGAGCTTATATTTAGATGGGTCATCCAATAAAGTTGGTCGTGGAGCAGGCGTCATCTTGGAAAGTGAACAAGGAACTCAGTTATAACTGTCGTTTATGTTCGAGTTCCTTGCTTCTAATAACCAAGCAGAATATGAAGCCTTGCTTACTGGCTTGAAGCTAACTAAAGAAGTAAGGGTACAAAGGTTGATAGTTTTTAGTGATTCTCAAATAGTAACTTCACAGACTAATGGTACTTATCAAGCCAAAGACCCCAACATGAAGAAATACCTAGATGAAGCACGAGAACAACTAGCCCAATTCTCGAAAAGAGAGGTCTGACATATAACTCGGGAGTCAAATGCCCAAGCATATTCTCTTTCCAAGTTAGCCAGCACCAATTCAGAGGGTAATAATAGAAGCCTCATCTAGGAAACTCTCCATGAACCATCGATATCAAAGGGAGATGACAACTTGGACATAATGGCCATATCTAACCAAAATTTAGGATGGATGACTCCTATAGTCAATTATCTTAAGTTTGATATTATTCTTGATGAAGAAAAAGAGGCTCGAAAGCTCATAAGAGAAGCACAAAATTATACCTTGGTCCATAACATTATAATACAAAAGAAGGATATCAACACCTCTCCTAAAGTGCATCCCGACCTCTAATACGAAAGAAGTCCTAGAGAAAGTACATAATGGCATATGTGAGAACCACCTGGGAGCCCGATCACTAGCCAAGAAGGTTATCCGAACCGACTTCTTCTGGCTGACCTTACAAAGAGAAGCGGCTGAGTTTGTCAAAAAGTTCCTGTCTTGCCAAAAGCATGCCAATTTCCATGTTGTAGCTCTCGAAGAGCTTATCAGCGTCACCTTACCATGGCCATTCATAAAATGGGGTCTCAATCTTCTCGGGCCATTTCCTCAAGCTCCAGGACAACTAAAATATTTCATAATAGGATCGACTATTTTACTAAGTGGATCGAGGCAGAACCATAAACAATCATTACGGCCTACTGAAGTCGAAAGTTTCTCTACAAGAACATTGTCATAAGTTTTGGAGTTTTTCACTCCATTACCACGGACAATGGGACTCAATTTACCGACTTAACTTTTAGGAATTTGGTAGCCGGCCTCAAGATAAAGCACCAATTCACATCGGTAGAATACCCTCAAGCCAATGGACAAGTCGAAGCCGCAAATAAAGTCATATTGGTTGGGTTAAAGTGTCAACTACAAGATGCAAAGGGAGCATGGGCAAACAAGCTCCCTCAAGTTTTATGGGCATATCGGACAACCCCTGATTCCACAACAGGGGAGTCACCTTTTCGACTTGCTTATAGAGTAGAAGCCATGATTCCCATAGAAGTCATTGAAGAGTCACCTAGGGCTATATTCTACAATGAAGGGGCAATATCCAAGCACAAAAGAAAGAGCTTGACCTCCTCCCAAAAGCCCGAGAACAAACTCGGATCAAAGAGAAAGCACTAAAGCAAAGGATGACCTTGCGGTATAACCAAAAGGTGATCAAAATAAGCTTTACTATAAACGACCTAATACTGATCTAAAATGACATTAGGATCTAGAAGTCGAGCAAAGGAAAGCTAACTGAAAACTAGAAAGGACCCTACAAGATTACTAAAATCTTAGGAAAAGGTTACTATAAAGTGTCTGTCCTATAAGGAAGGGAACTCCCGAGGTTGTGGCACGCGTGTAACCTAAAGAAGTACTACAGTTAGATAGCGCACCTTGTTCCCTGGTGTAACTGATAAACCACTATTTTATGGTTTATTTTGTGCTCAATTGAGTGGATTTTATCAATCTTTCATACACTTATTCATATGATTTGCATGAGTTTACGTTTTCCTTCCTGATTTGTGCTATGATTGAAAACATGCTTCTTTGGTCTTAATTTTGATATGTTTAATCTTCTCTTATTACCATTCGATACCTTGATATGTGTGTTAAGTGTTTTCAGAGATTACAGGATAGGAATGGCTTAGAGGATGGAAAGGAAGCATGCAAAAGTGGAAGGAATACAAGAAACTGAAGGAATTGCCAAAGCTGTCAGCCTGACCTCTTCGCACTCAAATGGTCATAACTTGAGCTACAGAGGTCCAAATGATGCGGTTCCAGTTGTATTGAAAAGCTAACATCTGGGGCTTCGCAATGATATATAAATTGCCATAGATGCCTCGAAGATAGGCGACATGGATGCGTGGATGACGCGCCCGCGTCGCATCTACGAATTTTAATCCACGCAAACGCGTGGACGACGCCTCCGCATCACTTTGCCGCGACATGTACGAACCAGCAGCAATTTCTGGGCTATTTTTGACTCAGTTTTCGGCCCAAAAAACACAGATTAGAGGCTATAAAGTGAGAAAATACATCCATTCATGATATACTTGATAGAACATACATTCATACATAATTTTAGGATTAGATGTAGTTTTAGAGAGAGAGGCTCTCTCCTCTCTCTTAAGATTAGGATTAGAATTTCTATTAGGATTAGGATTTCTTCTTCAGTCACAGGTTCAATATTTCTTTTACTTTATATTTCTCTTCTACTTTTAGATACTCTAATGCTTTTATTTGTTAATTACTTATGTTGCCAAATTGGCATATGGACCATTCATGTTATGATTTTCTTAACTAATGCAATTTGAGGTATTTTCAGATATATGATTTTAGTTTAGCTTTCTACATTCTGGGCTTTGGTTGATTAATTGGTAACTCTTGAGTTGGCAAACTCATCGTGATTGATAATTGATATCTTTGCTGATTGATTTAGATTCCTATAACTCTAGTCTTTCCTCAGGAGTTGACTAGGACTTTATGTGTTAAATTGATTTAGCCACTTGACTTACCTTCATAGTTAGAGGTTGACTTAGTTGGAGCAAAAATATAATTCTCATCACCATTGATAAGTATAACTAGGATAGGACTTCCAGTTTTCATACCTTGCCAAGAGATTTATTAGTTATTAATTTATTAATTCCTGCAAATTATTTCTCTTGTTCAAACCTTTTTAAAACCCAAAAATATACCTTTTTCCATAACCAATAATAAATCATACTTCCTTACAATTTCTTGAGAAGACAACCCGAGGTTTGAATACTTCGGTTTATAAATTTTATTGGATTTGTTACTTGTGACAACCAAACGTTTGTACGAAAATATTTTCTGTTGGTTTAGAAGCTATACTTACAACGCGATTATATATTTGTGAATTTCTTTACCGATAAAAAATCCGATTCGTCAGTAACCTTTTTCCCAACCTGAGAGATTTTTTTTTCAAAAATGGTTTTTTTAAGGGAGTTTTAATGAGGCGTCAAAGGGTTAAGGGTGGTTAACATCCTTAGTAGCAAATTTTTGTAAAGGAATTTTTCATTTATCAATGATAAATCCACCTTCTTAAAAGTTTCTCATAAAAACGCATTATTTTAAACTCGACAAACCACAAAAATTATTGCCCGACCCTGAGTGGTCGGCAAGATGAAGCGACGTGGTACAAATTAATGTAAAAAGTTATATAATAAATTCGTAAGATTAGCCTTAAAATTAAGGTGGAATAAAAGCGAAGTGTATAAATAACTTAACAAAGTCCGATTACACAAAGTCGGAACTTACAAAGGAAAATACAATATTCTCTACTGATTTACCGTATAAGCTAAGAGCTAAAATCAACAAAAAGCCTATAAGCATAGTCAAAATAAAGAAAGATTCTAAAAGAAAATTCCAAAAGTTGTTTAAACTACAACTAAAGCAAAATAAAATGTTTCAGAAAGCTACAAAGCTATTACAAATAAAAATTTGTTCGAGACCCACAATTTGGGCCATTCAAAAACTATGAAAAAAAACTACAAAGGATTAAGATCGTCCCCAGTAACAATGTCCATGGCTCGGGCAGAAGGAGTCGGGTCATATTCAGAAACTGGAACAGCTGGGACAGAACCAGTCCGTGAAGGACAAAGCTCGGTATTAACGATCTCGAGAAGAACTTTGGGATTCTGAGAAGTCAGACCGACCTCTGCACCCGAAGCCTTCGGGTCAGGCAAAAGAATCTCCTCATCATTGTCAGGAGCTGGGACGATCTTTCCATCTACTACAATATTATTTTAGTTGAACAAGGAAAGATCTGCCTTGGGAGCAATGATTTGGACCTGAGCTTTCAGGTTCGCAAACATCTCATCCATTCCCTCTGCCACAGACTTCTCAAGTGTTGCATATTTATCTCGGGCCTTAGCCAGCTCCTCCTCAAGGTCAAGCCTCTCCCTGAAAACATGAATATATCTCTCCTCTGCAAGTCCTTCCTACATGGCCAAGGCCGCTTCCGCCTTCTTTGCCTTGGCCCGAGCTTTATTCAAGTCAGACGTCAACCCATCTCTCTCCTCCTTAAGCTCCTTCTTTATCACCTTCAACCTCTCCACCTCAGCATGAGCAGCCACCAAGAATTTGTGGGTGACACTAAGGGGAGTTTTTTGCAATCTTTGGCCAAGGCAGCTCATACACCTGCCGTTCAAATTCTGCCTCAGGCTAGGAGTTAGAGATGGTTATTGAAGGCCACATCATCTATACTGATATGATTGTGGGGAAGAATGTGTTTTTTCACTCCAAGCTAGCCCATCAAAGCCCTTGTCATAAATACTCTCTCCCTCATCAGCCTTTTGTCTTTTCGGAGGAGGTTCATAGGAAGAATGAGAAGGACAGACCATGTGACACTGTCTGAAGGAAAGTCAGGAGGAATTAGCCGAGATGCCAGGACGGGTATAATCTTTTTCAAAGCTGCGGTGCCTGAGTCCAACTTAGAGGGAAAAGATCGAGCAGAGGTATCACCAGTTTCCTTTAGTTGTATGCCACGAGCCACGATGTTCTTTCTGGTGGCCCAGAGTGTCTTCATGGCAGCCGACTTGGGAGCCATTCTTTTTGCAAGTAAAAGCACATTAGTTGTCAATACAAACTTACAACCAAAATTTATAAGCACAAGGTAAGAAAGCTACCTAGCTCAGATTGAAGTTGACTTGGATCCCCTAAAATCTTTTGCCGTCCAAATAAGGAGCTCGGCCCCAGTATTCTTGAAACAAGCAAACTATACTCTTCTAAAGATCAACTAAATCATCTAGACATCTACATTGTATTTGGCTATAACAGGTTTCTCTTCCCAATATAACGGAAAACAGGGTTTATTATTCTCATCTAAGAAGAAAAGTCGAGCATCCTTGATAGCTTGGATTTTGAAGAAGTAATTTTTAAAATCATGAAAGGACTTGTCAAAGATAGAGAAAACCTTCCTACCGTAAACAACACAAAAGGAAAGCCAAGCTAGTTTTTTTGAACCAAAGGGCTTGGTTAGAACAAAGAGGTAAAAGAAAACTTTGAGGAAAGGTCAGACATCAAGCTCCCGACATAAAAGTTGGTATACTTTCAGAAAGGCCCACGAGTTATGGTGAAGTTGGGAAGGAGTGACGTTGCAAGTCTAGAGAACATTAATCTTGAAGTTGGAAAAAAGGAGCCTAATGTCTAGCTTAGTGAAAAAGCAATCATAAGTGTAAAAGAATGGGCGTTCTGACCTATCTAATGGGGGAAAAACATACCCTCTCCTCGGGATCAGCCACTACTATTTCATAGTTTTGCTCATCTTTCCGATTCTCACACAACTTATGGTGCCTACGAAAAGTTTTGGCATATTCTCTATCAATCACAGGAACAGGAATAAGGATAGAAGTATCTACCCAAGTTAAAAGAGAAGAGGAGACTTTTGTTGACATATCATGAATAACAGATCGAGAAATCAAGATATATCTACAAATACAACAAACAAAGGAACCATCATGAAACGAACTCGGACACCAAGCAAAGAAAGTTGGATTTTCATAGAATAGCATTAAAAACATGATTTCAAAAGAATTTTTCATAAAAAAATTCAACAGTTAGAAAATGATGTCACTTTCGAGCAAGCAAACCCGACATCATTTGGGAGAAACACAATCAAAGTCCATAGCAACAATCTTAAACAATAGACAAATTGAAAAATATTTTCAAGAACAAACAAGCAGTGGTAATTAAAGGGAAAAACAAAACTTCTCATCAACAAATATTTTCAAACACCATTCAAAGTATCATTCAAAATAGATACAAGAATCCAGAACAATTGAAAACAACAAAGAAGATGGATAAAAACACCAACTTTAAAAAAACACATGAATGGAAAGGCACGTCAAACAGCAAGAAAGCTCGAACGTTCCTCTTCGAAGCACACAAAAATCTCCAAAAAATTCAGATGGAGAAATCTTGAGCTAAGAACGTTGTTGTGAAGTAAGAACAGGGGAAGAAGAGCAAACGGTTTTGGATAAAGGAAATGAAGCAAAAAGATGTGTTTTCAAAAAATGGAAAAGATAAAAGAAGAAAGGCATCAAGCTTTTATACGAAACAAGGAAAATAAGACATTTCGCACCCCTCTTTAAAGCCACGCGCAAATTTTCAAAAACACTGCCGTGTAATGTTCGCCATATCATTAAAGTGGCAACGTTTCAAAATTTGAAACACGTCGAGTATCCGACCTCATAAAGGCGGTGTACCCGAAATAGGAAGCAAGAATCATAAATGCTTGAACCCGACCTCGTGAAAGCTCGGATTTAAATAGGGGCAATGTTTATACCCTGATTCAGAAATAAAGTCAGGCCCAATAAAGATAAAAGGTCCATTCAAAAAGGATGGCCTCTCCAAACTTATCCGACCTCTTAAGAGGTCGGACACAACAAAATGGTCCAGCTTTACTTATCCAAAATAAGTAATTGCTTCCCCAAATCTTTCCTACTATCTCTATTTCCACTTAAAGATAGAATCCAACAAACTCCCAAAATAAAGGAAACAGTCATCTACCAACAAAGATGGAACTACTCCGAAAAGGTGGTTACCGACTCCACTGTAAATACACTAACACCTCTCAGGTATATTCACGTTCTAATCTACTAAAAATATGCTTAAAGCCTTTGCTAACTTAAGCATTGAAATCTCTTGCAAGTACCACCCCTCGCCTCCTCACGAGAAATTCGGATGACGGCACCTCGGTATAAGAACAAGTCGGACATTACCTCACAATGAGTTTGGACTTTGCGTTCAGGCTCAAACCATCGTTTCAGGTAACTTTCGAAACAACATCCATTAAAACCCTAAAACTCAAATAAAAATAGTATCTAAAACCCAAAAGATAGTATCTGATTTTATTCTCATTTAATTCTAAATCAAAAGTAATTATGACTTATTCAATTTAGCATTTATAACAATAAATAAGATCATCATTATATAAATCATTTAATTTGAAATAGCATAATTTGTTATTATAATTAATATATATATATTGTCCACAAACAAATTATACAATTAAATAATTTTTCACAAAACATACATCCACACTTATCTTCAACAAGAAATACACCACTAAACAATTCATAAACAAAATAATTAAGGCGTTATTTAAAGACATAAATTAAATTTTTATAATATTTACCTATTTTTTTTCTTCTTCATATCTACTAGTTATCTTGGTTAAACAAGTTAGATATGGACCACAAGTTAATCCAATAAAAGCCAAGAATAGAAAGGATGATTAGTAATAAATTAAATTAAACAGAAACAGAAGAAAGTACAGCAATTAACAACTGAGGATTAACATAATAACTAACAAGTAACCATAAAACAATGGCAATACAAGGTCTGTTACTTTGGATATATTTAGTTAATAACAGCCACAACACGTAATATATAAAAAGAACCTAGAGGAAATCAAAAAACAAGTTTTCTCCTCTAGCTATAATCAAAGGATTCCTCTTGCAAATTTGTGAGATGGCTTCAAATCCTTCAAGACAACAACATAGTTTATTAGGTGATTCACGTCTTGCTAAACCTGGATGGAAATTCATAGGTTTGTGGAAGAGAGCGTGGTACAAGATCCGAATGAATCTCCACTTTCTTTGGGTGGATTATTCAATATCATCGTCAAAACCATTATTTGTTTTAGATGATTCAAGACGAAAGGATCATCAACAAAAGTACCATAGGATGACAAGACCTAAATGTGTTAGGTTTCTTGCTAAAGCTTGGTGGAAGTTCGTAGGTTTATGTAAAAGAGGGTGGTACAATATTCGAATGAATCTCCCCCTTTTACTAACTTCTTCAAATTAGGTATTATATCATCTTTATTTATCAATTAATGTAATGTAACGAAATTAGAACATAGTTTATCTAGATAGCTTCTATTTTGTGAGGCATGTCTCCTTAATTTTGTTATCCGTGTGGATCAGAACCTCCAGAATAGCCAAAATCATGAAAAAAAAAACTGCCAAAAAACAAACCTTGTAGTTTTCTATTCTTTATTTGTGTACTTTTTAACTTTGTGCAATTTAAAAGTAACGAGCTCCCTGGGTTTTGAGTTGGGTTTTGGCCTTTAGGGGAGATATATAATTGCGAGAGGAGAATAATAATCCAGAGATAATAGCGGTAAATAAATAAATAAAAATCTGTCATTAATTTAGACAGAGTACCAATCAGTAGGCTAGGACAAGTTGAGATGTTTTTCAAAAGTTAAATATTTATTTTTCTTTGAAGAAAAACTAATCTATAATCTATAACAATATATAATGCTAATACATGAAGTTTGGTATCCAATTTTTTATTTCCTAGCTATTTTAATCCTACTAACATGATTTAAAACTATTTTACAGTTAGCTATTTCACTAACAGTTACAAAAATTTCACGCATAATTTCTGTTCAATTCTTTACTTTTACAATTTTTTTTTATTTTTTTCACAATTTTTTAAATTCTGCTTATTTATCTTCTAATAATTATCTAAATAAGTTTTTATGATGTCTTAAACTAGATAACAACTCAAAAGGTTGATTTTTGGACCATATATAAAATGAAAAAAAGAATAATTAAAAGCTAACACGTGTTTAATTGGTAATAAATAATTTTTTATGAATCTTATTATAGTTTGAGGTATTTATTTAAATTATGTTTTATTTAATTTTATGTTAATTTTTGTTTGTATTGTGTTATTCTGAATATGCCTGTGAATACAGTATTGTACTTTAATGATCTGACTAGTAATGTAGCCTCATTTTAATTATTTATTTTTTAAATCATAAAAAATATTTTTTTATAGTTTCATTTAATTTATTCTTGCTGCTACTCTTTTGCCAATTCAATGCATTTTGTTGTATTTCTCTTATTGTCATCATTTTTTTACTTTCAACATCTTTGATATTACAAATTTTATTTAGTTTTATTGAAGTTAGTTAATTTACGTTTAACTGCCGATATTTCTTTGATCAATTTAATTTAAGGAAAAACTGATTTTTTTATCTGATATGAATTCTTTATTTTTGTAAAACATATTTGCACCTATCAATGATGAAGGGAAGAAGTCTTATAAATGTTTGAATTAAGTACGATTTTAATTTTTAAGGTATACGTTGAAATTTTTTTTTGTTCTTAACATTTTTTTTGCATACAAAATCGTTCTTAAGATTTAAAACCAAATTTTAAAATCGTTATTTTTACTTAAATATTAAAATTTTGTACCAAGTTACTCATAATAAAAAAAATTATAAAATAAAAAAAAAGAAGAGAAAGAGAGTGTTTTTACTCTTGTAAAAGGAGAAGAAAAGAAAAAAAAAGTGGAAGAAAAGAAGAAGAAGGAGCTCCACCTTTATCTCTGTTTCGGTCGCCACCTTCGTACAGTTTTAATTCCTAAGGTAAAGATGATTTTAAAACCAAGTTAATGATTATGTTTATTAGATATTTTAAATATTTATTACAGTCTATTAATACTTATATTGATAGATTGTAATAAATATAGAATACACTAAACATTATTAGTACATAAATAAATAAATATCTTTTAATATACAATACTTTAAATAAAAAATATAATTTTTTATTTTTAAATAATAAATATCATATATATAAATACA
>NC_029775.3:92139724-92177981 GCF_000817695.3 Arachis duranensis | reverse complement strand
TTTTTCATTAAAATATTTACAAAATATAATTTATTTAAAATATTGTATATAATACATAAAAATATTGTCTTTTTTTTTCAAGTTTTTTAAGAAAAATGTTTTGAATAAAAATGGAAAAAACAAAAGAAAATAAGGAATGCGCATATCTTTTATGAAAAAAAAAGGAAAAAATAAGAAAAATTGTTAAAAGTTGCGTTTAATTTGTTGCAGTGTTGTGTCTTATGATTATTTATTTATTTATTTATTTTTCAATGTGCTCTTTTTTATAAAAGATGTGGGTATTCTTTATTTTCTTTTTTTTTTATTCAAAACAAATTTCTTTAAAAAATTAAAAAATAAAAATGTCAATATTTTCATATATTATATATAAAATTTTAAAGTAAATTACATTTTATAAATATTTCAATAAAAATTTGTATTATATAATAATATTTTTAATAATATGTTTGCCATTTAAAATATTATAAAAGATACTTATTTATTTATGTATTAATAATGTTTAATGTATTTTATATTTATTATAACTTATCAATGTCAATGTTCTTCTTTTATAGTAGGATGTAGGCTTGTAGCTTTTGATTTATGTTTAATGAAATTTAATGGTTTTATAAAATTGTGACACATCTAATACACACAAAATTGTTGTATTTATATTAGACGTATATATTATTGTTGTCTACTGAAAATGTTTAATAATAAAATAAAATTAGTCAAAAATAGCTAAAATTTATCTTTAATTAGTATTCATTAATTATTATTTTAGCTGTTTGTTTTTTTTGTCTTCTTAGTGATAGAGCATCTTTAGTTATTTTTAGTTATTATTTCTTTGAATAAAGGTAGTAATCCCGTATTTTCATTAAGATTTTTATGTTTTTAATTAATGTTTTTGAAAATTTCTTTCTTTGGACAAAATTAGTGATTTTCTTATTTTAGTTAAGTTTTTTGGTGCTTTAATCAATACCTTTTAAAGTTGTTTTGTACTTTGATTATTATAAGAAATTAGTGAAAGATGTTAGATAAGAACAAAGGAGAAAATGGACAACCAAAAAGACTTTTGGAAAAGCAAGAAAAGTGACAAAAGTTGAAAACAAACTAAAGAGAAGTTCAAAGAGAATTTGTAATCATGACCTCTTCATACTCTATCAATAATAATTTGAGTTACAAAACTCAAATAAAGTGATTATAGTGTCATTAGAAATCTGACATCTAAAACTTTCTAATGATATATAATCATTTATAGTGGATACTAAATCTAAGAGTACAATACACCATTCTTTGCTATGGAAAGAGAGCTGAGCATAGTACCAGCCACCACCGATACTCTAACCTCTTCACCTTTGAAGGAACATAACATGAGTTTCAGAAGTTCAAATGATGTGCTCTCAGCGGTGTTAGAAAATAACATTAAGAACTTTTCAACGATATATAATAATTTATAGTGGAGATTCATTTGGGCAATGAACAACGGGCATCTTTTAGCCCGAAAAACTCACTGCGAGGCAATACAACAAACACACTCAAACCTTCGTTCAAGCCACAATTCACAATCAATCAAAGTCACAAAGGACTCATTAACAAACAAGAATCTTCTAGAAATTGTTAAAAGATCTGAATTTGATATAATTTGAATTTGGTTTGCATTTGAATTTGAGTTCTAGAATAGTATAAAAGCTCATAGATAATACATTGTGAGGGACACCTCTTTACCCATTTCTTTGGGCACACCCATTTTTCATTCTCTTCTTCTTTATAATTCTTTTTTTGTACATACTCCATATTCATTTTTCTTTTCTTCAATTATGAGTAGTTAATTCCTCCATTAAAGAGAGGAGCTCTATTGAATAATAATGAATTGATGTTATCTTTTTCTTCTTTTTGATTCAAGCTTTATTGTTTTGAAAGAGAGTTTTGTTCTTTATTACAAGGATTCAAATTTATTCGAAAATAGTTTGAATCTCACTTAAATTTTATGAGAACTTGAAAAAGGAATCATATAAATTGAACTTGAAACTCTTCTCTCATCATTCTTTGGATTTTGGATTTAGAATTTGATAAGTGACATTGAATCAATCTAAATCTAAATCTCAAAAATAATGTGATTTTGAATCAAAAATCAAACTTTATCTCTTCTCATGAGCAATTGATTAATAAATTGGCAATTGAAAAGTCAAAAGAAATTGAATCACTAAGAAATTGAACTTCAATTACTTATGATTTGTCATAGATCTAATTTTGTATGATTGAAAAGGGAGTGTGTCTCATTGATTCATGAAGATTCAATATCTCCAACCCTTAATGTTTTAATGCATATTACTCTTCTAATTTATTTATTGTTTTTTTAAGATTCATGTCATTTACTAGCTTTTATTTAATTCTTGCCCTGTAATGCTTGTCATTTATTTTTTATCTTTAATTCTTGTCATTTAGTTGTTCTCTTTAAATTCTGGTCATTTATTTATACATGTTTATTGCTTTATTTACTTATGCACAATATGTCTTTCAATTGATTTAATTCTTATTATTTTATTACTTTGTTACATTTGATATTTTTAGATTTTATTATCATTACAATTTTATTATATTTTACTTTTATATCTTTCAAGTATTTGTAAAAATACTTCTATTAATTTTGCTTCAAGTTATTTAAATTCCAGTCATTTATTTCTAGTTATTTATTTTAATGCCAAGTTATTTAGTTTTATATTTATGTTCTTTGATTAATTCTCACTCGAATATGAATCATCTGACTTGAATAATCAATTATCATGGTTGCTTAATCCGTTAATATTTATGAAAACGATAACTCACTTATCATAATATTACTTAATACAATCCTGTACACTTTATTGGTAGTTATGCAAAAATTTCATATTTTCTAACATTATCAATTTACTACCAACACCACTTCTTCGAAATATCGACACTTTCTTAAATAGACAAATGACTAATTTAAGTTAGTTTAGCTGTTTAAATTTTTTGTTATTTTTTTTCCATTTCTTTAATATTCTTAACAATTCAGCCAAAATATCTCAAATTTCATCCAATAACCTGTTAAAAAGGAAACATTTGCCTTAAAGTTGATTTTTAACTAAAGAAAATGTCTTTTTTTAAATTAAAAATTATCTATTTAAAAAAAAAAAAACAAATTGATCTGTTTAACCTGATAAACTTTCTTTTAAATAGATAAACTTTTATTTTGAACAACACTTGATTAACTCGCAAATTTAGACAGACTAGTCATTTGACTTTTTTAATTTTATCTATATAGAACTGTGTAAGTTTTACGTGAACAACTCAAATTCTTTTCCTCTTTGAGCATGTAACACACCCACTATGTTGTTGTCTAACCTTCTAGCTTCCACACCGTGTTCAGCATGTGCCAGTAAAAGTAGTTAATTTTACTTTCTTACAACATCAGTTAAAGGTTCACCACAAACAACAGAACACAAGAACAACTTGGTTAACACGCCAATCTTCAAATCCATGCTGCTTCCCCATGAATACATGGCTGAAGTTGAACAATGTGAAATGAACCTTCCAAAATCATCAAGAGTTTTGTGTGTCTAAAATATGATTTCAAACTACGATTGTGGTTACGATTTGTATGTTATGTAGCTGCTACACTTGGAGAAACTTCATTTGTTTGAGGATAAATCCCGCCAATAAAAGAAAAACGCAAATGCAATTGATTTAGAAAGCAATAACATTATCATGGCAACGGAAAGAAAAAAGATGTAAAAACAAATGCAATTCAATTGCACGTGAGTCTTCACAAAAAAAAAAAAGTTATTCCTCTTCATTATTATTGAACATAAAGAAACATATGAAATCTTGTATCTTCAAGCCAAAGCACGAAAGGCTTTAAATTTTTGGAATGCTGCATAAAGATTCTAAGAAATGCCATAAAAAATCAAGATATCTAGTCCCATTCCGAATCTCCATGGAAAGGAGAACCAGAGATATTTATAGTTGTCTTTCCATCTGGCGCGATTGGATCATAGGTCGAATCTTCTGCGAATTCGATTGGCATTGACTTCCAATTCAGACTTGGTTCCCACTCTGCTTCTTTGAGGACCTTCAATATCTCCTTTGCCACTATCTTGCTTCCCTCAGCTGTCAGATGAATCCCATCGCTATCGAATAGCCGAACGGCTAATCAAGTTAAAGGAAATGCATATTCCAATCATTTTGAAATTGGTGACTACTTCAATAAAAATGTCTTTATATAAAGATGATAGTTAAGAATCGAAAGACATTTGATATATTTTACTCGGAAATGTTTGATAACCAAAAACATTTAACCAGAACTTATCTTATTTAGTATTTATTAATTGTTGAAACAATTAATGAATGTTAAATAAAACAAGTTCTAACTTTTTTTTGTCATCCTAGTAATACCGTATTTTATCAGTCATCTTTGCATGAAAACATTTTTTTGTATCAGTAGCCACCTTTGAAATTAACTACAAATGATACGAGAGCCCACTTACATGAAGCAAACCTCTCGCCAGTCTTTCCTTCTCTGAATAGCAGACCAGATGTCAATGGCCTTGATATTCAGGTCCCGGCAGAGTGACAAACATGCCTCGGAGTATATTCGACACGATTCGTTCGTCCTAAATGGCCGGCCTAGTAGATCACTGGTTTCATTCCAACAATTATAGTAATCATATGTAAAATGCATAATAACTTGTGTACAATTTTTGTGTCCGAAATTATAAAATCAATTATAGCAATTCAGGTACAGGCAGAACGCGAAACCTGTTTCCAAGAAGTTGTGGCTCATTGACAGGAGGAGAACCGAGAAATATGATGCGCGTCTTCTTCGAAAGGCTCTAGCAATCATTGACATTCACGTCAAACTTTGCAGTGATTGTATAAAAAGAAAATGCTGCTCTGCTGTGAAACTTTTGTTACCTTTAGATAGATAGCAATTTTGGTCATATTTTGAATGTATTCTTGGAGAGGTACATGTTGTCCGAGTCCACTCGGATGAGCAAGAACGGAATCGTTGCCACCGAAGTACACAATTATCAATGATGGTTGTTCAGTGGCATCCTGTATCAAGAGAATATATAGGGTAACAGATCAATTTGTGACACAACTTAATCACTACAAAAACTTGAAGATTCTTCAAATGCTCAAAATCCGATTTGGTAGCGGATGAGAGTACCTTGGGGAAAATGTCTTGGAGAACCTGGAGAGCACGCCTTGAATTCCAACCAGTGTATCCTCTCAAAACTATATCCGCCTATGCCATGTCAAAATCAATGTCAAATGAGTTGTTATTCCATCAAAACTCCAATTATCACTAAAATCATTTTCTTAGAACTAATTTCATCAGCTAACTTCTTTAAAATTTTTTGGTTTATTATAAATTCTAGACCCTAAATCATAAATCTTATTATAAACCTTGAATTTTGCTAACGTTCACAAACTAAAAGTTGGTTGAGTCTTTTTTTTCCTTGTTTCCTCAAAAAAGCTGTTCATTGTCTAACTATTATGAATGAGCCTTTTAATAGTCTCTTTCGTAAAACGATTAAATATTACTACGATAATCTGTTCCAAAGAAAGAAGAAAGCCTTGAGAATGAAGACTGCTACTAGCACCACATCCTAAAAGAATCCTGGAGTAAGGATAATCCTCAGAAACAGTAATTTTATTTGAAAGAAAAGGAGTGTACCTTGCGAGCATACAAGTGAGAAAGGATGGCAGCCCAGCCTTGGTCGTAGAAGCTGTGCTGAACGATAGAAGAACCAAACAGCACGAACTGAGGCCTCTTTGGTCCAACCATCTTCTTAGTGATTAGTGATTACTTCACACTCACTGAATGATGGACAATGTGATCAACGTGTATAGACTTGATATGAGATCCTTTCTGCTCTTTTTATTTATTATTATTATTTTTTAAATATTATTTATAAATCAAAATTAATTACCATAATTTGATTTATTTTTAATATATATTTTATATTAGATTCTAATGATTTTTTTTTTTTGGACAGTGTATATTAGATTCTAATGATTGATTTTACTATTTTAGTAATTAAATTTTTTTTTATTCAGTTGGCAACTTGGCATTTGGATGTTTGTGAAACTGTGAAAGGGCTGTCCGCCGTCCTTATCATGGGGCTTTCCTGTTGGTCCTCAACTTTAGGAACCCGCCCCTGAAAAATCCATCAATTAGTAATACTAGTATTTTATGAGGATAAATGCCAGACGAGACCAAGTCCAAAAAAAAAAATGCCTTGAATTAATAAATAAATAATAATAAAAGATAATAAATTTTTAATATTTTTCTTTTATGATCGCGACTTGGCAGCAGAAAAATACAATCTGGACTGTTAAATTTTGACGGTTCATTTTCAATATTTCACACATGCTAATACTGTTCACCTTTTTTCCACATAAGGAAGATTCACTCTATTATTGATATTCCAACAGGCACTAACATGATTATTGTGCTGCTTTTTTTCATATAAAACAATCACTACAAAATTGTTATAATTTAATGGTTAAAGAATGTTTAAATAGTATAACTTCAATGAATCAGGTATTGATTTCTCACGGTAACTATTTTAGATTTAAGACCAAAAAATATGAAGAGCAATACTAGGAAACCAGCAATTTTTGTGATTGTTAGCCATCAACTAGCCATCAATGATGATTTGATGGTGTGAGATTGGTGTGAGATTTCATCCAATGGCTCACCTTCCTCTGCTGGTTACATGCTGGCCAAAATTCAACAAAACTGCTGATCCCCTAGACTTTTCCAAATATGAAAGAACTAAACACTTTGATCTTTTTGAAGCCAACATGGACGAAAAAAACATTTTCAAGCTAAATAACTTACATAAAGATGAAACCGTTGATATCCTCTATGCTCTTCTTTTATTGATGTCCACAACAAATCTCGTCCCTTAAATCTAGATCATTTAGGATTTTTTTTTATATTAAATCATGTTCCAATAAATATACTGAAATAGGTGAAAAGCTTCCATAATTATATGATAGCTATAATCTTTTTTCATCACCTCTATAAATGATATATAAATATTAGACGATCAATTTTTTTAACTAAAAATAGTTAAGTCAAATTTACATTCACGCACTTTTTTATTTTTTATTTATTTTTTTTCTTTTTTTTAGTCTTTTCCTCATTTATTATTATCATTATTATGATCATCATCATTTTTTTACCTTCTCTTCTTCCACTATCACTACTACTATCATCATCTTCTTCTTTTTTAACGTCGTTGTCGTTATCGTCTCCTTCTTCTAAAATAGAATAAGAAAAGAATACAACATTATGTTTTATGTATCATCTTTTTTTACACAATTCTTTTTTAATATTCTCCTAATCGTCATCGTTATCATTTTCTTTCAAAAAAATAAAAAAATTTGTAGTATTTTATTTTGTGTCATGCTTAAAAAAATTTTGATTTCAAAATAAGAAAAAATTCTTATGCTACAATTAAAAATTTTTGGTGTTGTTTTTTATTTTATATTTTTTTCAAACAATTCCTCTTTATTTTCATATTTTTTTTGTTTTTTACTTCCATAATTCTTATTATTTTATCTTCTAAGAAAAATAAAAATAAAAATTAAACAAAAAAAAAGAAGATATGCAATTTTTTATTTCATTTTTTGGTTTATCCTTTGTAACATTAGACATAAAAAATTTTAAAAGAAAAATGCATAATTTTATAAATAAAAGCACAAAAATTCTGCACCAAACAAGAAAAAAAAAGAAGAAGATTAATAAGAACAAAAAAAAATTGTAGCATTATGTTTTACGTGTCCTATTTGGATCTTGTAAATTTTGTTTTTCACTTAAAATGATAAAGTATCATCTCTCACCATTTATTTTATAGGTAAAATAAAGAGAAAACATTCAAATATGATAGATCACACCAAACCCTTTCAAGTGAAAAACAAAATTTAGAGAATTAAAATTCTTACGTGTTAGTGTTAGAAAATTTCAATGTCAAAGTTAAAAAATTTTAGTGCTATTCTGTTTCAGGTATGCTGCACATACAAACTTTTTTGCCTTACAAGTCCTACAAGTTGGCACAAACCTAACAAAACACACGCACATTACACTCCCACATTCGAGAGTAAATACACACGCGTTACTCAACTGTTTCCTGTTTCCAAAGCGCGCTACTCACCATTATGAACAACTATTCTTCTTCTTCCTCGATGAAAATCACAACTGTCATTTTTATTTCGCGTTTCTCTTCCTCCTCCTCTTCTTCTTCCTTCTTCTTCTCCTCCTTTTTGGTGTTTCTCCTTTTTTTTCGCGTGATTCATCTTCATTGTCGTGTTTCTCCTCTTTCTTCTTTTGATTTTGCAACATCATCTATTTTTTTCTTTGTTTGATTTTTTTCTCCCAAAAAGAATTACGAGAATATGAAATAAGAAGATGAAGAAGAAGAAGCAGCAGAATATGAGGAGGAGGAATAGGAAGAATTCTGAATTATGTAGAACTTATCAGAATAAAAATACACACAAATATCTTTGTTTTATACCCAAATTTGCTGCAAATAAAGAAATAAATTATGCTATGTGTATACTAAAATCAGTCACCAAAGTTAGCCACCAGTATAAAATACATACTGGAATACAACATTGAAAATAAATTAAAACACACATGTATTTATACACAAATATATTGGTGGCTGATTTTAATGGCTGACTTTAGTGTATAAATAACATTTTTGTACAGAAAAATATTTCCTCTAATGCTGCATTTTCTTCTTCTTCTTCTTTTCCTTATTTCTTGCTTTCTTTTAGTTAAATGAATGTAAGTTCATCCTCTTCCAAGTAATTTTGCAGCATTATGTGTTTTTTTCTTCTTTATTTGATTTTTTTATTTTTATTCTTGTTAAGAGAGTAAAACAAAAAGAAACTTGAGAAAATAAAACAAAATAGAAAAAGATGAATAAGAAAAAAGAAGATGATGGTTATGATGATGAAAAAACAAGAAGAAGCAAAAGAAGATGAGGAGGAAGAAGAGGAAGAGTTCTGAATTATGCAGAACTTATCAGAATAAAAATACACCCAAATATCTTCGTTTTACACCTAAATTTGCTGCAAATACATAAATGAGTTATGTTACGTGTACACTAAAATCAACCACCGAAGTCAGCCACCAGTATAAAATACATACTCGAATACAAATATACATTGATTCTTAATTTCGTTTCCCTTGTTATTTGTGCTCTGAACTCTTGTAGAAAAACTTGCAACCTTTGAATAATCCTTGTAGAATTTTGCAACATCTTCAAGGGTGTTAAAAGTCATCCCAGTTTTGGGGACAAACTGAGCATCAACACCACAAAAAAGTTTCAAAATACACCCAAAATACACCATATTAAAATAAACATAAACTATAGAATGCAAATACAACTATAAAACTATCATAAAAAATAGCGAAACCAGATTCATGAATTATAACTAAATAGAAACTAAAACAATTCAACAAAAATAATAAGACAATTTACCCTCCATCAGATATGAAAAGTCATAAACTGCAAATACACCCAAACTTTCCTAAAATACACCCAAATATTCTTGATTTACGCCTGAACATCTGATTTAAAATGGACAGAATTATATTAATTCTAATCAAAACTAATACATTAGCTTCAATTCAAACAAGGAAGAATTAACAGCAAATTTCACAGGCAAGGTTCACGTATTATTCAGCTACACAATCAAAAACTACTCACTGAATTCAAATTCAGATTCAATTACTAACTAAAACTAAATCATACCTCAGGAACTTCATTGGATTCAGTTTCAAAATCCACTTCGCTCTGGTTCATCTGACAATCTGAAGTTGAATAATCCATTATCTTCAAAAACGATTTTAGAGCTTGATGTCAAAAAACAATGGAAATCGAGAATAACGAAGAAAGAGAACAAAGAGAGAAAAGTACGTAAATGAAGAAGGAGAAAGCAAAGAGAAACTCACGTAAACGACGAAGGAGAAGGCAAAGAGAAACTCACGAAAGAGATCGAAGAGAAAAGGCAAGAAATTTGAAAAAAGAAATGAAATATTTTCAAAAAAAAAGTTATATATTCGCGCATTGATTGAGTTAAAAATCTGTTAGAGGTGCGTGAAACATGCATGCATAACAAACGCGTTTGAGCGTAACATCAATTAGAGGATTTGTAAGACTTGTATAGCTAAATCACTTGTATGTAGAGATTAATCAATTGCTCTGTTTTATGTTTTTTTCTAAACAACTCCTCCTCCTTCTTACACTCGCATAATTCTTATTGTTTTATCCTTTAAGAAGAATAAAAATAAAAAAGAGAAGAAAATATAAAAAAATAATAAAATGAAATTAAGAATTATATAATTTTTTGTTTTGTTTTTTAGTTTATCATTTTTGACAATAAACACAACTTTTAAAAAAATTATGTATAAAGAAAAAAGGAAAAAAAACAGCATTAAATTTAAAACTTTAAAAACTGTGTCAAAATTAAAAATTATGTCAAAATTAAATAATTTTTGTATCAAAATTAAATTGTTTTGGTGCTATTTTTTATGAAAAGAGAAAAAAAAACGTGATTTCATACGCATATGTATGAGCAATTTTTGATGAATTTGAGTTGATTTGATTAATTTGGTTTATAAAAATATTTGGATATAGAGTTAGACTGATAAACGAAAATGGTCTGCAAAATATAGTAAGTAAATACTGCAAACTTAAATTAAATATAGCAAATGAAAAGTGAAAATAAAATAAAAATACTATTCTTATATTAAAATTAGTCACTAAAATCAATCATCAATATATTTATTTATATAATTTAATTTATTTTTTATTTTATATTAATAACTGATTTTAATATACACATACATAATTAAAAAAATTATAACAAATAAAAACATCCTATTCAATAAAGATGTACATGCTTCCATATTTGGCATCTGGTAGGAATGGCAACGAGTCCCCATAAGACGGAAATATGCCCCACCCCTCGCCCCCCCGTCTCCAAAACATGTCCCTGTCCCCGCTATAGTAATGGGGACTCTGTATCCGCCGGAATCTCTGCGGATATCTACAAATTTTTATAAAAAAATAATAAAAAAATAAAAAATAAAGATAATCCCAAATTATATTAAAAAACAACAAAAAATAATAATATATATATAATCCATAAACAACCAAACATAATTCTCAAACCTTCTTTCATCCTGTAATAGCTGTAATGGTAGTGATAGTAAAGTCTAATTTACTTGAATCCTACAGACATAAATTACAGAAATTATAAACATAAGTCATACAAATCAGAATCAGAATAAAAAAGATAAATCATAATTAACCTAACTCAAAAAGATTATAACACAAACACATAAATTATATAAATCAGAATCAAAATCAGAAACTATAACATAAACACATAAAATTACATAAAAAAATTCTAATTAAAACAAATTCGGAATCATAGAAAGAAAATTAGTCTATGCATAATAGAAGAGGAGATGAGATCATATAAAAAATGTAACCGATTCTTTCCTTTGTTTGAGTTACTGGCCATCCGCCGGAAGTTTCGGGTTTAATACCGATATTTTAGCAACAAATCCAATAAATCTAAGTGTAGTGCTCGGTGTATTAGGTTTAATATCGATATTTTAGCAACAAATCTAATAAATCTAAGTGTAGTGCTTAGTGTATTTGTTTTTTTTGGAAATGGAGTGTGTGCGAATTATTTATTTCAAGAATAGGTTAGATAGAACCAACTGCACTTTTTTCTTTGTATATATAAATAGGAAAAAGTGCATGATCCCACGAATTACTTCTGAAAAAAAAAAATCTAGTTTTAATAAATTAAGAAAAAAAATTTAAGAACCATAGCATTTTGTGATTCATTATTAAATCCACTTTGATTCTCTATGAACTAATAATTTTAGACTATTACCATGATTAAAGTAAAGCTAGGCATAGGCAGTTTCAAATTTAGATGCAGTATAGTATTCTTTCTACCACCATGTTAATATAAAAAAATGATTTTAAAAAAAGGATAGTTGAAATCTTTTTTGATTTAAAACACTCATGTCGATAAAATAGTTTGAATTCTCTTTAACATAAATAATAAAAATTAGAATCAAAATAAAAAACATAAATTATAGTTAACCTAACTCAAAATCAAAGTAAAAAAATAAAATAAAATTTTTGATGCTTCAAACCACAAACTAAAAATTAATATCAAAATCACAAATGCTTCAAATCAAAGTGAAAAAGAACATTCAGAGTTCACAGAAGCTACTTACTAGAAGGAAGAGCAGAGGCTTGGACGCTCCAACGGCAAAGACGATGAAGACTGAGAAGCGGCATAGAGGTTCGGACGCTTGGACGGTGACGAATCACTGCTGCTGTGACGTCGAGACTGAGAAGAGAGGATCTTAGCGTTGTCGGTGAGGGACTGAGGGTAAGAGGTGGCGGTCGGCGGTCGGCAGTGATGAATCCGTGAGAGAAAATGATTTGAGAGTGATAGAGTCTTAAAGAGTATAGGATAGAAGAGAGGAAGGTAACACAGTGTGAGTAACAGCTAGGGTTTGCCCCTGTTAAATCTTAAAAATAAAAAAATAGGGTAAAGTACTAAATTGGTCCTCTACGTTTGGGCGTAATTCTGTTTTGCCCCTTAAGATTTAAAGTGTCCTATTTGAATCTAAAAAAGTTTCATTTAACTTCAATTTAGTCCCACTAGAGGTCAAAGATAAATAATTAACGAAATGTTCTACATAACAACAGTATAAGAACAAGGTCGATAATCTAGAGAATAAGTACAAACTCTAAAGGCACACAATCAACCGTGGATGCATCAATACATTTATTTATCATTTTTCTTATAATTAAAATGAAATATTTTCTATAAAACTAAAAAAAATGTTAAATACATGTATTGATGCATTCACGGTTGATTTTGTGCCTTTGGAGCTTGTACTTATTCTCCAAATTATCAACCTTATTCTTATACTGCTGTCATGTATGACATTTCGTTAATTATTTATCTTTAACCTCACAATGGGACAAAATTAAAGTTAAATGAAACTTTTTTGGATTCAAATAGAACACTTTAAAACTTAAGGATCAAAATAAGATTATACCCAAACGTAGGGGACTAATTTAGTATTTTATTCTAAAAAAATATATATATAAAGAGTCTACTGTAATAATGTGCGTGTCCTGTCTCTGTATTTAAAAAAAATAATTTATGTGTACAAAATTTATATTATTAAATATTAATATAATAATAAAAGTTATTGTATTATATGAATTTAATCTATTAAGATTGAATAAAATTATATTTGTTCAACTAAAAAGTAAAAATAATAATAACCCAATTATCTTTATATATATTTAATAATCATTTTTGTCTAAAAGACTTCTACCATAAGTACAATAAACTCTTCAGTTAGATAGTGAAAAATTGTTGAATAATTATTTAATAGAAAAAGAAATAGTTTCTATACCTATACATACATATATATGAAGAGAATTGTGATTATTTTATTTGAGAAGAGGTACCCGTATCAGACTTGGTCGAAGAGGGAGTGTCAGGCTTGCCACCCTCATGCAGCCGAGTAGCTCGAGTTTGGGCATTTCTCTTGGCCTCCTAAACCTTCTGATAGGCCTTGGAACCGCTTTTCATTTTTTTCTACAAAAAAAAAAGTAAAGAGATATCAACAAAAAAGTCAAAAAAACAAGCAGTTGTCCATAAAATAGTAGTAAAAACTACCTAGCTCGGTACGGACATAACTCGGTGTTCCAAAAAGGAACTTTTTAGTGTCAAGGTTTGGAGTCCGTCCCCAAGCCTCTCAGAAGAACCCGACTATAGCCTCCTCGACTTCATCCAAGTCAACCAAGTTATATTTCTCAACAGGAGCTGCCTCTACCCAGTATAATTGGAAACGAGGTTCATTATTTTCACTCAAAAAGAAGGGATGGTGACCCTCAGCAGTGTAGGCTTTAAAAAAGAAGTTCTTAAAATCAAGAAATGACTCGTCAAAAATAGATAATACCTTCCGAACTTAGATAGCTCGGAAGGAAACCCATTGTTGCTTGTTCGAGATGGTACTGAAGGGTTTGGTGGGATGAAATAAAAAGAAAAATATCTTCCGAAAAATCGGAAAACTAAGCTCACAGCTCACGAGCTGGTAGATCTTCATAAAGCCCCAAGAATTCTGATGCCTTTGGGAAGGAGCGACTTTACAATAAGACAAAACTTCAGTTTCAAAATCTGAAAAAGGAAATACCATCCCAAGTCGGGTAAAAAGACAATCATACATGAAAATAAAATGTCTTTTCAAATCAGCAACTCGGCCGAAACAAACTCGGTCTTCAGGGTCCGGGACCACTAACTCATATTTCACCTCATCATCCTTAGAACTATAAATCCTATGATGTTTATGGAACTCCTCTACAAAAACACTATCCACTAGAGGAACCGAACACAAAACCGAAGAGTCTACCCATTTTAACAAATCTTCAAGAATCTTGGAAGACATTTTTGAGGGGATTGGACGAGACACATAGAAGAATATACCTACATTACACAAAAGAAAGCATTATAAACAAGTTCGAAACAAAGCAAACTTTCTTTTTGTAAACGGGTGCAACCAATAGCCACAAAAAAATAATCTTTAAAAAAACACAGTAATCTTGGGGACATTCTAGCACACACGGGGAATCACGACAGCAATACGATAGCAAAAATACACCAAAACTATCTTAACCTCCATAAAACTATCAACAGGTGCAGCCTCATTGGCACAGATTCCGCATTTAAACAATGGACTCTAATACAGTGAAAAGCACTACATAAGCAGAAAAGGAAGTTAACCTCTTTTCTCGAAGAAGTTGAAGAAGGATAATGGCATGGTAGAAGCAGCAAAGAAGTTTCTCAAAATGCTCCACATTCTTTAAGATTCTTCAAAGAAAGAACAAAATTTCAATGCAAGGAGTTTTGAAGGAAAAAGAGGGGCTTGAGAAAACGAAAGGGAGCGAGTATCACAGAGGGAATGGAGAGACGAAAAGAAAGAAAGAGAAAGGAAAAGAGTATTTAAAAGACCCAAGGGACGAAACTGTAAAAACTCCTCCCCTCGTTAAAGAACGTGCACAGTTACAGATGTAACCGCACCCCACATGTTAAAGAGAAAAGCCAACAGACGCAACGATCGGCATTATACAATCTCGTCGATTTTCTGACTTGAACACAGAAACCGACTTGAAAGACCCGATGTGATAATCATAATCCTTGGTGTCCACCCGACTTCACTTATACTTGAATCGGACTTAAAGCAAAAGATCAGACTCAAACAGAGACATTGTTCATACTTGGTCCAAAAATATAAGTTAGACCCAAAAGCACATAAAAGTCCAAAAGACATATACCACATAACCGACATCTTGAGAGGTCGGACAGAACACTACGAGGTGATAACTCCCCTCTGAAGGAGTTATAACCAATCTCAAATATCTCTCACCCACTTCTAGAAGATAGATCTCAACAACCCTTAGATAAAGGGACGGTTATCCACCACCAGAAGTAGAACTATTCCAACGATGGTTATTGGCTCATCACCTATAAATACACTGACACCCTCAAGTATACTTAAGTTCTAATATACTTAAACATGCTAAGACCCTTGCTGACTTAGGCATCAGAGTATTTTGTAAGTACCACCCCCTTCTCCTCACAAACAATTCGGACGATGGCTGCTTGAAGCAAGATAAGTCGGAAATCACCTCACTCAGAATTTAGACTTCACGTTTAAGCCCAAGCCCGCTCAATGTTTCAGATAATTCTCGGAACAATAAGAAAATAAAAAAATAACTAAAATATGCTTAGTTTGTATTACATTATAGGCAAGAAAATTTTGTGTTTATCCATAATATATATAACTTCGCGATGCAATAATATTAATGTAAGCAAGGCATATATAAACATATTTTGATCGAGAAGTTAAATTCAAAAGAATAACAAAAGCTTAATATTTTTTATGATTAAATTATAGATGGCTCTGATATCACTTATTGGAATAAATTATTTCATTAATCTAGATCATTCATATTGAATTACTAAGAATTATATATATCATAATGTAGAAGTGTACCTTTATTTATAGAAATTAGAAATTAAAAATTAATGGAATAGTTGTCTCAGTCTTCCTTCATCAAAACCTTTCTTATACCTAATATGATGGCTGAATTGCAACTCCCCTAATAGAGAAAGAGTTGTTGAGACAGTTTTGGTATATTAGAAACCGAAATCCTAAAGCCACTATTTATATTTGAACATGACACTCATTAAACTCTAAAATCCAAATAAAAATATTATCTAAAGCCCATAAATATAATATCTGATTTTATTCTCATTTAATTCAAAATCAAAAGTAATTATGACTTATTCAATTTAACATTTATAATAATAAATGAGATCACCGTTATATAAATTATTTAATTTGAAATAGCATAATTTTATAATTACAATTAATATTTGTATTACCACAAAAAAAATTAAAAATTTAAATGATTTTCTAACAATTATTTGATGTTGTGCAGCTGTTGTCTTCTACCATGGATTTGTTCTCTGATGTCAGAGGTCGGAGATACTTAGCCACTATCGAGATGGATCATTTGATGCTGAGTTGGAAATTGGATTTAAATTCCTTGTTGAAAGTTACGTTTCTCACGTTGAATTGGAAAGACCAAAGTGTATAAAGGTAGTTCATTTTCTCTACTCAGAATGATTATGGTTACTTTCTCTTTTTTTTACAATTAAAATATGTTGGACTCTGCTTCTATAAAAATGTTGGCAATATGTTGTTCATGCCAATGCAAAGGAGTCGCTTTGCCAATATGTCGTCGCTACAGAACTCTACATAATGTATTACGTCATCAGTCATTGGTATCACTCTGATGTGAAAATTGCTAAAAGAGTTAAGAGGGTATCATGTTACATCTCAAAGCTAGAGGCGACGAAAATGCACGTGTTATTTGGGCTTTTGACAATTGTTCCACTTCTATGGAGTGGGTCAAGCCAAGTGACCACTAGCAGGATTAGGGTTGGCTGGTTTGTTGAATGGGGCAACACGAAATCAACTCGTTTATGGCAATAGAATTTTGTTCTTTGTTTCTACTGATTGCTATTTGTTCTGCTTATAGCCTTATACTTTATATTTTGTATTTTTAGTCAACTGTTTCACAGAGTACACTGTTTGATCATTTGATAAACATATGGGAATTCAATCCATACCCAATTACAGGGAATTGCAATCTTTATGTTTTGGTGGATTTCAAGTTTCAGTCACCTCTTCACAGATAGGGATGGTTCTGTCATTCTATATCTGTCTTGATGAACTTGTTTTAACTATCATTATGCTTTTTTGGAATCAATGTTCTGTCCTCACTTTTATGTTTTTCTTTCCCTGACTTTTGAGGCCTTAATTAGTTAATTCATGTGTGCCAAGGGTTTATTTGCTGAGTATCATGACCAGTAACTTGACATGACTAACCCTCTTATATGCATGCATCTGTGTTCATACAATCTACTATGCAGCCCATTCCATCACAATAAACCCCGCTAATGTTAATATTTTTATGTATTTTTCGGGTGGTGACTAATCAATGTTCCTTTTCTGTTGGTCAGATTGCATCTATGTTCTTCAAGGAGGTAGCCTCTAGGATAGTTGGTTCATTTACTAAACATTGCCGTTTAATATATGGACCAGAGGTGCAGGTCCTTGAAAGGTCATATAGAAAAATGGCATAATTTAATTGGTTTGAATATCAGTTTCTTGCCTCGAACAGGACTAAGATCAATTTACAGGTTCAGCATTAATTGGGAAGGTTTTTGATTGTGTGCCTCCCAATACTGAATGAATACGATTGATCATTTCTGTTTTTAATACCCGATGATATTTGTAATTTGTGTAGATGAATTCTACAATACACTCTATACAATCTTAAAAGTGACCTGAATTTAACATGATTTTTTTTCCTGAAAAAAAGTGACCTGGAGTGGAAAAAAACTATCGCATATCCCTTCTTTGTTTATGTAAATAAGACATATATTTCTTCCCAATGAAAATACACACAAATTATTGTAGGCCTGTACTATTATTTAAATCTACATGCAGTGAAAGGTTTCGGTCAAAATTTTTTTTTTTCAGTCAGTAGAAGTTGAGCCCGAAACCTTTAAGATGGAAAGGGAGCGAAATGCCATGTGAGCTAAACAAACAAGACGCACAAGGTTAACAAAAAAAAAATATTTATTGAAACCCCCTGAAGGGTCTATGAGAAATTGAGAATCCCTGCACTAAGCAAGTGTTCCAATTAAGTGAAATACAATCACATGGCTAAAATATTTTGTGTGGTCTACAAAATTATCTTTAAAGAACTTGTGTCATGTAGAACCAATTTTGCATGAGTGATCCATTCCCATGAAGTTAACACAAAATATCTTGACGCTCAAGAGATGAATACTTGAGGATGGCTGCGACAATCTTTTCTTTATCTCTGGTTGGGAATGCTTCCAACAGGACTCCATCTTTGTAGAATTGGAAAAGAGGCACAGCCTGCACCAATTGAATTACTATTTTCAGCACAAATGATACACGATTTAATACCTACTCCCATATATAGAGAAGATTGAATCATCCAAAAAGGAGCAGGGAGAAACGAGGATATTTCGAGAGATATTAAAAAAAGAATAAACACTCAAATTGGTACCCAAAGAATCTCTAATAAATTTTTATTCTCTAAAAATCCTCAAGAGTTATTCACGTTGGACATATTGGTTCTTTTGTCATTTTGAAGAGGAACTAATTTATCTTATAGTAATATTTTTTACCTAATTGAACATTATGGAGGCACCAATTTGTCTTTATGAGAATAATTCTTGAGGACTTCTAGTGAATAAAAATTTATTGGGACCGAACTGTCTGATTTAAAATTCTGAGGATTCTGTGAAGAATTACAAAGACATGTCATAACAAACTAAAGAGAGATACCCTAATTCTTAGTCGCTCTGCAACCTCGGATTGCTCATCATACTCGTCCATTACCTGCAAGGAATAGCATTATAAAAGAGTTTCTAGATAGCATGAGTGCTCAGTCCAGTAATCAACAAAAGATAAGAATCACTGATGTTTATATATACTAACATTATGCTTTAGAAAAATAACCGGGGCTTCATCATCACCAGCCTTCTTGCACAACTTGGCAAAACCCTGCTCTATATATTTGCAGCTTCCACAAGAGGTGCGGTAGAAATCTACCACCACCAAAGATCCTGTTCCTTTAGCCTTGTCCAGAATCCTGCAGAACTCTTCATCCGTCGTGAATTCCCTTACACAATCAACGGGACACAGGTCCTCATCTTCATCAGGAAAGTCTTCTTGATGTTCATCTGCAACAACTCCTGTTCTACTACAAGGGCATAATGTGCGCCTCATCAATTTCAAAGGCTTAACTTTTGTGTCACCAAGACAAAGTTTGCCACGATGGTGCCTTGAAAACAAGCTGAAAACCACATGGGAAATCCTAGAATCAGCTGGCTCCTTCAAGTGCTCTCTGAAACAGGCAGAGGAATAGGTATGCAAAATATCCTGCCTGGGATTTACAACCTGTGGCATCTTTTATTTGTATGGCTTGTGATCAAAATGTTATAATCCTTGCTGCTAGCTGTTGGTATCTCTTAGAAAGGGCTAATAAAGTTGAGCATAAGTGTACATGACTTTCACTTTCCCAAGCTAGATTGATTACGATTTACAAATGAAATGTCGCAAGTCGATACACGCCACCTATTTGGAAAATGAAAATAAATAAAAGATTATAAATGGTTGTGATTCAGTAGCAACTAGTGATGAATAAATTACTAAGATTAGAACAAAGCCACTGAAGGGTTAAGCATTTGAAGTGAATCAGCAAGAGTTGTAGTTTCAAACTAGTAGTATTTTGATTTGATGTATGCGAATTGTATTTAGATCTAACTTGGGATCGTGAGGGAGGGCCGTCACTACCTACCTCCTAAGCTCTACCTAACTAATGCTTTTTCAGAAGGTACTTAACTTGATCCATTGGTGAATCTTAATTTGAGCAAAAACAAGATAGCAATGATGTCTTACCTGGGAAACACATCGGTGCCTTTAATTTGCAGATAAAAAGACAAGATGCTCTCAGAATCAATTTCGGATTGGTGTCAAAAGAGAAGAGAATAGCAAGCAAGGAAGAAGGCGTAGTTTCTTTTGCTTTGGTATTGGAGGGGATTTGTCCAAAAGCACGCTTTTGCGATATCTCTCTGCACAATTAACTTCAAATGGGAACAAGACACGCACCCACCATATCCTCCCTGTTTTTCCAATTATTCTTTATCTTATTATTAATATTTATTATTATTTTCGTTGTGACATGTAATTCTATTGCAAAAGTCAATAATACATCAAAGGTGTTTGTTTCGGTACAATGATAAATTCATACGTACCGATACGTTAAGAACGTGGATAAATAACAAAACGACACATGGACTATATTTTCCACGTCAGCATCTAATCTTTTTTTAAAAAATATATATCATATCAATACTTTTACTAAAATACCCTTATAATTTAAAAAAAAATAAAAAAAATATTTTTTAAAATGTTATGAAAAGACTTAAATATCTTTTTTTATGTTAGACAAAATCTACCCCTTTAAATTAATCAAATTTTAAAATTCAACTAATTTTAATCTTATAATTTCAAACTTTAAATAATTTAAAAAATAAAACAAAAACACATTTGATTATTCATCCACACTAATAGGAAGATATGACTCATAGGAAGAGGAAGATATGGCAAGAGATCATAATCAGATAAACCAAACCTTGAGGCTTGAAGAGAACATGAAAAAAGCATGTCTTTAGATTGGCATTGTTTTCAGTTACAGGCTGCAAAGGCAGTAGAACTTAATTATTAATTACACAAGTCAAGGAAATAATTTCAGCTCCATTCAGAAGAAGAAAATCAAATCCTCCCTAAATTCACTCTCTCCAATGAATAAGAGTGCTACAAAATTTAATTCATAGTATCGGAATATAGATGCAGCAACTTTCAGGCATCAAATTAAAAGAAATTAAACCATTCAACTTTTGAATTTGCGCTGCTTGTTTGATAAATGTGCATGCATTTGTTTGAAAGCAAAACTAATTGTGCAGCAGCTTGGCTTAATCTTTGAACTAAAAGCATACTAGGTTTGGTACTTTAACCTAGCATTATATTTTATTAATGTTGTCTTACTTCATAACCAAATTCATTCCTGTCAATTTCAATAAGATTTCATGGATAAATTTTCAAGTAACATTCCTTTTCATCAGAATCAGCAGCAGAGACATAAACCATAGTACAATCTTAGTCATAGTCAACATATGCACAAAGGTTAATAAATTAAAAGCACATGTAAGAGTAAATAAACATAGAAATATTGTGAAAAACCCAAAGTCTACTTTGACAAGTAAAAATCTAATTTTTCATTTCATAGTACACCTACATAATAAATAGACGATCAAGTGAGAAATGAAGCACTATGTTAGCTCCACCATGATAGATGAAATTAGAATATATTTTGAATATATTTTGAATCTAACTCTAGTCTCATTATTGATGAGAATGGAAATTAATAATAATAACTTTTTTGTTAAGCAATTATTGTCCCATCTGAACCAAATTAGATGCTTATATGCTAATAAAGTACTAGTACTACTTGATCCCCTACTAATGTTCTCCATGATGATAGAACCAAAAGCATAAGTAAAAACCTAAGCACACAGAGTAATTAACATCAAGATATTTCCATCTTTGAAACAAATTTAACCAACCAACGAAATATAAACTAACCTGAAGAAATTTCTTATAATTAGTTAAGATTTGGAAAAGTTCCTACGACTAATCACATTTCCAAAATACATATGATGAGTTTTTAACAAAAGTGCTAATTAGTTTCAATTAATCTAGTTTCTTCTTCCCAGCATTCTCTTCAAAAGTTTTGTTGCTTCAAGCTTGCACACCAACATTTGTTGGAGAAGTAGAATCTAAATCAGCCTCAAAGTTTTTCATTAGATGGTCGACTAGGCTTTTCTCACAACTCTCCGATAAAAAATGTTCTGATTATAATTTGCACTCACTTCAATAATTTAGATTAGTTCTTTCTATGCTTCACATTCCAAATACAAAGTGGATCATACAAAAAGGATTTGTAAGTGGATCATACAAAACAGCAGCACAGCAGAGCAGCCAGAGCTAATCAATAATCAATTAATCATTCAATAAAAACACAAAACACTAATGGTAGCAGGGAGCATAAAAAAAACCAGGAAGAGGGTTTGATTTCTGAACAGAGCATAAAAAACGAATAACCAGTACTACCAGTGAGCACTGACCTTCGACGGACGCCGGAGAGCGGTTGAGCACGACGAACGACGGCGACCAGACGAAGACCAGAGGACGACCACACGATTGGGGAATGAGAGGTGTTCGAGAATTGAAGGCTAGCAGACGAAGACGAGGTTGAGTGAGGGGCTAGGGCTACTCGCAGTTCTGCTGAAGGAAGAAGATTGGAGAAGGAGATGGGGGCGCAGTGGCTCGATGGACGAAGAGAAGACCCTGTGTGCGACGGACGGACAGACGAAGAGAGGTAAGGGTTCTCAGACCTTGCTTCTGAGTTCTGTAGAAGGGGAGAAGGGGCTTGGCTCAGCCACTGAACTGAAGTGTTTTTTGTTTTTAGATAACGAAACGGCGCCGTTTGGGGGAATCGGCCAAGTTCCAAGTTCCAAGTTCCAAGTTCTATCCCACAGACCGGTTCTTAAACAGTTCAGCAGCTCGGGTCCGGTTTTGGAGGCATCAATTTTTCGAAACAAAACGAACCGTTTGTGCTGCCAATTCACGGTTGAACCGATTAGATTGACCAATCCTATCCAATTTTTAGAACCCCAGGTATGAATGACTATGAGAAATTAGAGTTTAAAGATAAGTATAATAAGATTTAGAGTAAAAGACAAATAAGTTCCTAACCTTTTAAAATGAGGACATTTTTGTTTCTTAAGATTGAAAAATACATCTCGATCCCTCACGTTTTAAAACAGCGGACAATTATACTCTTCTGTCCGTTTTGGGCCAAAAACGACAACAGAACCAGCTGACATAGAAGGACAGTAAATGACCTGATCGTTACACTTGATCAAGTGGATTGGGACAATTTTTTAGGGGACAAATTAGTCCCTTAACTCTATGCAAACGCCACTATTGATGATCACTCTCACTCTCACTCTCACTCTTCAATTCTCACCCTTACCAACCATGCCTCTTTTTCTATTGGCCGTGCTTTCTACCCTTCCAAGATCCCAACAAAATCTTCCTTTTCTTCCAACCCTTTACCGTTCTCAACCTCCTTCATCTTCTCCGTTGCACCATTCAAACACCTTCTCCCTGGCCATGGTTTTGTGTTCTTGTTCTCACCTTTTGAAGGAGCAAACGGGGTTAGCTCAGCTCAGCACCTTGGCCTCTTCAACTTGACCAACAATGGTAACCCCAAAAACTATGTTTTTGGGATTGAGTTTGATGTGTTCAAGAACCAAGAATTCAATGACATCAATGATAACCATGTGGGTTTGGATGTGAATTCTCTTACTTCTTTGGCCTCACACGATGCTGGATTTTGGGTCAGTGGAAAACATGATGAAAAGTTTAAGGAATTGAAGCTTAACAATGGTGAGAACTATCAAGTGTGGATTGAGTATTCAGATTCTAGAGTTAATGTAGCAATGGCTATTGCAGGGAAAAGAAGGCCTAATAGGCCTTTGATTAGTGAACTTGTGAATCTTTCTGATGTCTTTTTGGATGAAATGTTTGTGGGATTTTGTGGGGCAACAGAGCAACTTATTGAGAGTCACAAGATTTTGGCATGGAGCTTTAGCAACTCAAATTTTTCGATCGGCGATGGTTTGGTGACTACGAATTTGCCTTCATTTGGTTTTGTTTCAGGGATCAGTTTTGGAATTCTTATCTTTGTTATTGGTAGTGCAGCTATGGTGTTTGTTGTTTTGCTCAAAAGAAAAAGAAGCAAAAGAATGGAGGAAGAGGGAGATATTGAAGACTGGGAATTAGAGTATTGGCCACACCGTATTAGTTATGAAGACATTTATGCTGCAACTAAAGCATTTTCAGAACAGAATATAATTGAGTTTGGAGGTATGCTGAAGGATGTGGCTATGGGGGTATTGTATTTGCATGAGAGTTGGAAAGTTAAGGTGTTGCATAGGGACATAAAAGCAAGCAATGTATTACTTGAGAAGGATATGAATGCAAGGTTGGGGGATTTTGGACTCGCCCGGATGCATCATCATGAGCAGATACCTAACACCTCTCGAGTGATCGGAACGGTTGGCTACATGGCACCGGAACTGCTAAGAACCGGGAGAGCCTCGAGCAGCGGCCATGGCTTCCACCTTGCATTTTCATGAAATAGGGCTCACTGCGGCGTCGTTTTGGCCTTAAGGGACGAACTTGTCCATTAAAAATTCATCCCAATCCACCTCATCAAGTGTAACGGTCAGGTCATTCACTGTTCCTCCATGTCAGTTGGCTCCGTTGCCGTTTTTGGCCCAAAACGGACGGAAGGGTATAATTGTCCGCCGTTTTAAAACGTAGAGGATCGAAATGTATTTTCTAATTTTGAGGGACGAAAATGTCCCCGTTTTAAAAGGTCAGGGACCTATTTGTCTTTTACTATAAGATTTAAGCAATCTCCTTTACTGTAGATGAATAATCAAATGCATTTTTTTATTTTTTAAATTATTTAATGTTTGAAATTATAAGATTAAAATTATTTTAAAATTTGACTAATTTTAAGAGGTAGTTTATGTCTAACATAAAAAAATATTTAAGTCTTTTTATAAAATTAAAAAATATTTTTTATTTTTATTAAATTAAAAGTTTGTTTTAGTAAAAATATTGATATAATATATATTTTTTTAAAAAAATAGATGTTGACGTAAAAATCATAGTCTACATGTCATTTTGTTATTTGTTCATATTTTTAAGTATCGATACATATAAATTTTTTATCGAAGTAAAAATTTTTGATATATTATTGACTTCTGTAATAGAATTATACGTCACAACGAAAATAATAATAAATATTAATAATAAGATAAAAAATAATCGAAAAAACAGGGAGCATATGGTGAATGTGTGTCTTGTTTCATTAGGGGTGAATGCGGATCGGATCGGATCTAATATTTGCAGTTTTTTAAGTTTGGATCCAATTCGATCCAAACCGATAATATGCGCATCGGATCGGATATCGGATATATTCGCAAAACATAAAAATATTTTTAAAAGTTTATTTTTATTAAAAAATATCAAAAAAATATTTTTTTCACTCTTTTAAACATGTTTACTATTAAAATATTATTAAACATACTTTTCTTAAACAATAAAAATAAAATAATACAACATATATGATAATTATTAGTTGAAATAAAACATAAAAAAATATTTATTTATTTCTCCGGATCCACAGATATGCGGATACCTACCTAAAATCAGCAATCTGATCCTATTAGTATACGAATCTGATATGATCCAATAACATTGCCGATTGGATCCATATCCGCAATATTTGGATCGGATTCGGATAAACACCATAGATATGTAGATCCGATCCGATCTATAAACACCCTTAATTCTCATTCGAAGTTAATTGTGCAAAAAATATTGCAAAAGCGCGCTTTTGGACAAATCCCATCTAACACTAAAGCAAAAGAAATTACACATTCTTCCTTACTTGTTATTTTCTTCTATTCTGACACCGATCCGAAATTGATTCTTAGAGCGTTTTGTTTTTATTTGTAAATTAAAAGCATCGATGTGTTTTTCAGGTAAGACATCATTGCTATCTTATTTTTACTCAAATTATAATTCATTACTGGATCAAATTAAGTACCTTTTGAAAAAGCATTAATTAGGTAGGACTTAGGAGTTAGGTAATAATTCTATAGTCCTATCTCACAAGTTCGAATTAGATCCAAATACAATTCGCATACATCAAATAAAAATACTAGTGATTCATAACTACAACTCTTTCTTATTCATTTCAAATACTTACTCTTTCAATGACTTTGCTCAAGTAAAGAATGACTTTAAATATTTTGTTTTGTCTAATAAAGTAAAATTAAAGGTTAAATCTGTAATTTTATTAATATTTGCATATATTCTCTTAGTTTTCATCTCATCTTTAAGGAGAAAAATTTTTTTATGGATCCAACATCTTTTTTTTTCTTCCCACTTAGTTTTCTTCCCTCATCCAAAAAACAAAAAAAAACTATTTTTTCATCTTTTTTCTTTCTTGACATTTTCTTTTCCTTCGTATAGCAAATGAACATCCCATCCAATAAAGATATACATGTTTTCATACACTAGCCCAATAATAAAGTCAGGTCCAAAGTAAACAAGCACAACACACACAAAAAAAGTCTAGAAAATTTTTTTCGTCAGTCCTGTTGAGTCTGCAATGAAATTTAGACTTCTAATAGATACAAAATAATATGAAATTGAACACTACCTACAATAATGCACTAACTATAACAAATCCAATATAAGAAAATATGATGTGAATTAATTTTCTTTCTTATTTTTCATGATGTTTTAATTACAATGCTAAAGAAATATATATAGTATCATCTATGCTATAATTTCAATGAATAAGAATAAAATCCTCCTATGAAAATTTCCTACAAGTTCTATCCTATTAAAACTCCTTGCAAACCTTATTTTGCTCCCAAAGTTTGCTCTTAGCCTTCCTGTATTCTCACAATTATTGTTGAGTCTGCAACAGAATTTAGACTTCTAATAAATACAAAGTAATATAAAATTGAATACTATTCGCAATAATGCACTAACTATAACAGAACCAATATGAAAAAATATGATGTGATTACTCTATATAATATGATGTGAATTAATTTTCTTTCTTATTTTTTTTATAATGTTTCCAATTATAATGCTACAGAAATATATATAGTATCATCTATGCTATAATTTCAATGAACCAGAATAAAATCCTCCTATGAAAACTCCCTACAAGTTCTTTTCTATTAAAACTCCTTGCAAACCTTATTTTACTCCCTAAGTTTGCTCTTAACCTTCATGTATTCTCACAATTATTGTTGAGTTTGCAGTACAATTTAGACTTCTAATAGATACAAAGTAATATGAAATTAAACACTGCCCATAATAATGCACTAACTATAACAAAGACAATATGAGAAAATATGATGTGATTACTCTGTAGTCTATATAATATGATGTGAATTAATTTTCTTTCTTAATTTTCATGATGTTTCAATTAAAATGCTACAGAAATATATATAGTATTATCTATGATATAATTTCAATGAACAAGAATAAAATTCTCTTATGAAAACTTTCTACAAGTTCTCTCCTATTAAAACTCCTTGCAAACCTTATTTTACTCCCTAAATTTACTCTTAGCCTTCTTGTATTCTCACAATTATTGTTAAGTCTACAACAGAATTTAGTCTTCTAATAGATACAAAGTAATATGAAATTGAACACTACCTACAAATACACATTAACTATAACAAAGCCAATATGAGAAAATATGATGTGATTACTCTATATAATATGATGTGAATTAATTTTCTTTCTTATTTTTCATGATGTTTCAATTGCAATGCTACAAAAATATATATAGTATCATCTATGCTAAAATTTCAATGAATTAGAATAAAATTCTCCTATTAAAACTACTTGCAAACCTTATTTTACTTCCTAAATTTGCTCTTAGCCTTTTTGTATTCTCACAATTCTCTACCTCGGTCACAATTTGAAAAAGTAACTCAAATTTTGAATGAACAAATTGTAGTAGTCGTATCCAATTGCACCATCTTAACAATGACTGTCTATGTATCCTTTACTAGGATCTAATGAAACATAGTTCCGTTATTCGCCATTTATTACTTAACATGGAATAATGTTGAGTAAATCCAAGCAATGCTGGTATTTGTTTTCCGACACTACTTTAGTCAACATGTCTGCTGGATTTTTGTTTGTGTGTACCTTCACGAGAGAAATGTTATCTTTCTCTATAACATCATGCACAAAGTGATACCTAACATCAATATGCTTGGTACGAGCATGATGAACCTGATTTTTAGCCAAATGAATCTCATTTTGGCTATCACAACTAAGATTCACACAGTCTTGCTTAAAACCCAAATAATCTAAAAAGCCCCTTAACTACAATGCCTCCTTTACCCCCTTCTGCTACTATAATGTACTTAGTCTCTATAGTAGATAGTGCCACTGTAGCTTGTAACATCTATAGCCAACTAACCGGAGCACCATATATTTTATATACATAACTAGTTGTAGATCGTCGTCTGTCTAGATCACCAGTATAATCAGAATCAACAAAATCGCTAATTTAACATGATGATTTTCCACCAAAGCATAAACCTGTGCCAATGGTACCCTTCAAGTATCTTAATATCCACTTGACCGCTTCCCAATGTGTCTTCCCCGGATTCACCATAAACCTATTAACAACACTAACTGCTTGTAAAATGTCTGGGCGTGTGCGCACCATAGCGTACATTAGGCTGCCTACAGCACTTGCGTAAGGTACATTGTCCATGTAAGCCTTATCTTCTGCTGTTGTAGGAGATTGTTTACCTGAGAGCCTGAAATGTGGAGCCAATGGAGTCACCACCGACTTAGCATTTTTCATCCCAAACCTTTCGATAACCTGTTCAATGTAGCCTTTTTGGCTCAGGAACAATTTTCGACTTGATCCCTCTCTTCTAATCTCCATGCCTAAAATTTTTCTCGCAGCACCCAAATCTTTTGTTTCAAACTCTTCACCAAGTTGAAATTTTAACCTATTTATCTCCACCTTGCTCTTGGAAGCAATGAGCATGTCATCCACATACAATAAAAGATAGATATAATCACCTCCAGGAAGCTTATATACGCAACAATCATAGTTACTTCTAAAGAAAACTTGTTTTAAAATAAAGAAATAAAATCGCTTGTACCACTATCGAAGGGATTATTTTAATTCATAGAGTGATTTCTTCAAGCGACAAACTTGACCTTTTTTAATCTCAACCTTGAAACCTTCAGGTTGATACATGTAAATTTCTTCCTCTAAATCACCGTGTAAGAACATTGTCTTCATATCTAGTTATTCTAACTCAATATCGCCATGAGCTACAAGACTTAAAACATCCGAATGGAAGTGTGTTTCATCACAGGAGAAAATATCTCATTATAATCAACTCCTTCTTTCTGTGCGAATCCCTAAGCCACTAACCTAGCCTTGAATTTTGTACCATCCGATTTAGTAGGATCTTATTTTCTTTTATACACTCACTTGCAACCAATAGCAGTCTTTCTCACAAGCAATGGGACCACCTCCCATGTCTTGTTTTTATGAAGAGACTGCATCTCTTCTTCCATAGTAACCAACCAGCTCTCACTATCCTTATTTTTAGCTTGTTTGAAGGTGACTGGCTCATCATCCTCCACTGAGAGTGCATACTCTACCAAATTTAATTGCCCATAATGCATTAGAGGCCTGTCTGATTCAAGCTTCTATACGAGTTTGTAATTTCTCTTTGGCATAGTGGATACCAATGAATCTTGTTGTTGCTGTTGTAATACATGTGTATTTTTTCACTGAATCTCTTCATGATCAAGTTCATCATCTTCCTCATCTTCGTGAGTAGTATTAAGATGCTCCAACTAAACATGACTAGAGTCTATTAGTTGTTTTTTAGACTTTATCTCCACCACTTGAGTGTTTATAGTTTTTCTAACATCACCATCATTTGGTGTCATAATTTTAGGCAAAGCTACTATGGATCTTTCATTAAAGGTCACATCCCTACTAATTACAAACTTAGAATCACTTACGCTCCAAAGACGATAGCCTTGAACCCCTCTTGGATACCCCAAAAAGATTGTCTTCATAGCTCTTTCATCAAGTTTATTGTCTTTGACATGATAATAACCCGTGCATCCAAAGACTCTGAGTTTTTCGTAATCTTCATGTTTCTCTGACCACACCTTATAAGGTGTGGCTCCATCTAAAGAAGAATGTGGAGATCATTTCATTATGTAGCACGCTGTAGCAACTGACTCAGCCCACCATTCTCTGCCTAACCTAGAATTAGACCGCATACACCTTGCATTCTCAAGTAGTGTACGATTCAGTCTTTCCGCGACTCGATTCTATTGTGGTGTGTCTCTAACTGTCCAGTGTCTCACAATACCTTCCTGATCACAGAACTCTTTGAAAAGTTTTTAGCTTCCCACCTGTTCTATTTTCAACCATTTCTCTCCACTGCTTAAAAGTTTCGAATACCTCATTCTTATACTTGAGGAAGTAAACCCAAGCATACCTTGAATAATCATCAACAAACATAACAAAGTACATGGAACCACCCTTGGAAGTAACTTTAGCCGGACCCCAAGCATCAGTATGCACGTAGTCTAACAACCTATGCTTTTGTGTTTGCTTGTAGAAAATTTCACCCTGTGTGCCTTTCTATATACACAGCATTCACAAAACTCAATTTGTGGTTTCTTCATATTTTTCAGCAAATCTTTTTCGCTAAGCAATGATAGACCCTTTTCTGACATATGCCCAAGCCGCAGGTGCCAAATTCTCGTGCAGTCTGTTTGGTCTTTACTTTCACCAATTTCAATTGCTAGCTCACCTGTAACAGTTGTCTCCAAAAGAGGATAAAGATTACCATAACGAACCCCCTTCATCATTAACAAAAAATCACGAACAACTTTTAAAACCTCATTTTAGCAATAATTTTGCAATCATTTTTCTCTAACAGAGCTATAGATATCAGATTTTTTCGCAAGTCAGGAATATGTTTCACATCCTTTAAGGTTTTTACAACTCCATCATTCATCTTGATTCTTATAGTACTTACTCCTACAGTTTTGCAAGTATGATTGTTGCCCATCAAAACTGTGCCGCCATTAATGCTTTGATAGGTAGTAAACCACTTCCTATTTGGACACATATGGTGAGAAACTCCAGAATCAAGCATCTACTTATTAGATATCTCGTAAGAATCATATATTACATAGTAACAATCTTCATCATCATTTGAGATGTAACTTGCTTCTTGTTTTTCTTTTGAGTTATCATTGTTCTGTTTCTTGGAATTTATCTTTTTATTTGGGCAATTTGCTTTAAAATATCCAGACTCACCACATTTAAAGTATGTTCTCTCCACATGAGGTCTAGATTTTAGCCTAAACTTTTCATGCTTACCTTTTCCTCTTTCATTACTCCTTCCTCTAGCTGCAAACAATCCTTGTGCTTGATCATTATACTCTCTTCCATTTGAAGATGACATTATGCTCATAGTAACCTTACGTATATCATCCGCTAAAAGTGATGCCCTCGTCTCATCCATGGTCAGAGTGTCACCCACCAGCATCAAAGTCTGCACCAGATTTTCATAGGACTTTGGTAATGAAAGTAATAATATGAGTGCCTGATCCTCATCATCAATCTTCACATCTATATCCTTTAAGTTTGATATAATCCTATCAAACTTATTAATATATTTTCGGATTGAGGTACCTTCCTCCATCTTGTCTGTATACAATTTGGATTTTAAGTAGATCCTGTTAGTTAGAGTCTTTGTCATGAAGTTACTCTCTAACTTTAACTAGACACCTGCTGCAGTTGCTTCTTCATTCACCAAGAAAGCAACATCCCTCTCAAGGCATAAGATTATCGCAGCATGCGCTTCAAGATCTAATTCTTCCCCATCCTCATCCTTCATATCCTTTGGTTTTTGCTCTTTTCCCGCCAGTACCTTGTGCAATTTATGTGATATAAGCAAATTTTTTATCTGCATCTTCCAATAGAAAAATTATTTTTTTCCATTAAACTTATTGATTTCATATTTGCCTACTTTGATATTTTTACTAGTAGAAGCCATTGTATTTAAACTTGAATTTTACCACTCAAATAATGAATAACATAATATTAGCTCTTGATACCAATTGTTGAGTCTGCAGTGGAATTTGGACTTTTAATAGATACAAAGTAATATAAAATTGAATACTACTCACAATAATGCACTAACTATAACAAAGCCAATATGAGAAAATATGATGTGATTACTCTATATAATATGATGTGAATTAATTTTCTTTCTTATTTTTGATGATGTTTCAATTACAATGCTACAGAAATATATATAGTATCATCTATGCTATAATTTTAATGAACAAGAATAAAATCCTCCTATGAAAACTCCCTACAAGTTCTCTCTTATTAAAACTCCTTGCAAACCTTATTTTACTCCCTAAGTTTGCTCTTAGCCTTCTTGTATTTTCACAAGTCCGACCTACACGAAAAATGGATCCATTGGTTTGTACATCCGACCCACGTTCAAAATCTTAACTGCACCTACAGATCCACCCACAATTCAAATATGAGATCTTAACAACCCTTAAATAAAAGAAGAAGTAACCATCCACCATTATAGGTGGATAAGTTACTAAAAGATAGCAATCCTATCTTTCTTATTGTATAAATACATCATCAAACTCAAGTATTTCTTGATCCTAATATACTTAAACCTGCTTAAAATTCTTGCTAATTTAAGTATCGGAGTCCCTTACAAGTACCACTCTCCATTCTCACTCGATGACCTCGGACGGCTTCGTCCCATTAGAGAATACATCGACACCACCATCAAAAGGCATCTAAACCTCTCGTTCATGTCCAAATCAGCAATATCAGATAACCCCCAAAACAACATGCTTCCCTATGTGTTGCTTGACCAGTGGTCACTGGTCACCAAATTCCCCCGTTCAAGTGGCACAACTCCTTGCCTCACGCAGCCATCATGTGACTATCGTCACAAGACCATCCACACCAGCATTCACATTCTCCACTTTTCTTCCGACCAGGTAGGCCTCTACTATACGTGCTTGTACAAAATTTTATAATTTTTTTTTTAAATATACCAAAAATATTGATATTTTAAGTATTTTAGTCATTGATTTTAATTTATATATTACATATATTTTTATAATCAAGATTAATAACTAAACCTATTAGAACACCCATATAGAATATCTAAATTGTTTTCAATTTTATTTGAGCACTTTAACTAAAATAGCAATTTTTTTTAATAATTAGTCAATAATATTTAAAAATATAGTATTGGACAATTAGACTAAAAATATTAAACTATTAACAAAAAACACTAGCCAATACAAATTAAAATTATTAATCCTCAACATTTTTTTTATTTTATATATCTGGCTAAGCCATGTTAAAATCAATTTCTTATGTGTTCCTCTGACAAGGTCTACACAATGATAACAAATAAAAAAAGTTTTTATTATAATTGGGTTCACGTATCAGAATAAATAAGTCAATTTTTTTAAGAGAAAATAAGAAAATTTGAATCCGTAACTTTTTAGGTGGGTATAGAGAGACTATGCCATTTGAACTATAGCTTGTTGGCTAAATAAGTTCATCTCAAACCATATCTTCAAAGAGTAATTCAAATATATTTATTTAAGTGACCTTTCAATAATGGCCAATTATTAGTATTTTTGGGATTAATAATTCAATGAGATTGAGGCACATCATCACATACATCATCAATAGACAGTCTACAATTGCAAATAAGCTTAATCCAACTCCCACATAGCAGGATTAGGAAAGGCAAATCCAGATATATTTATAGTTGACTTTCCATCAGGTGCAACTGGATCATATGGTGAATCTTCTCCAAACTCAATTGGCATTGACTTCCAGTATAAACTTGGCTCCCACTCTGCTTTTTTTAGCACTTTCAATATCTCCTTTACCACTGTCATGCTTGCCTCAGATGTTAAATGAATTCCATCACTATGAAATAATAATTAGTAACCAAAGTTACCAATAGAACACTACTGAATCAAATAATATTGATGGAATTGAAATAATAATGATTATACTTTACATGAAAGAAATCTCTTGCCAATCTTTTCTTGTTTGGATTGCAGACCAGAGATCAATGGCCTTGATGTTCATTTTGCGGGACAGTGACAACAATGCTTCGGAATATACTCGACAAGCTTCATTTGTTCTTATCAGATTTCCCTGTGGATCTCTGGTTTAAAGCCATACACTTCATTCGTTAGTATTTGAGATTTTGAGGTTGAAAATCAAATACAACAACAACAACATGTCACTTAGCTTTGTTTGGGAGTTTAACTGGTTTAGAGAAAAACTGAAAGACTGATTTAAATATAATCACATTGAACGAATTTTCAAGTTGGAAGAGACAAATAAACAACAAAAATAATAGAACAAATAAGAATTTTAAAATGGACTTATAAAAATTTCCTAAAGATGAAAAAATATCAAATATATTCTTAAAGAATAGTAATGTTAGATTATACTTCTAAAAAAATTGCAACATTAAACATGTTTCATCCCTATGTTAGTCTTTCATTCGATTTAATCAGGAATTTATAAGTCTAATGTTGTAATTGAATTTTCTATGTTCCTTTTTTTTTTTAACTCAAAAATCTGTATGTTTATTAAATTTTTGTAGAAATTTATTAATCTATCCCAAAATTTTTCAGAGACTTGCTCACAAATAAATAATTCAACAGCCACAACTGTTAATGACATTTGGTAGTGGCAATCGCCATTTAAAAATTTTCTTAGATAAAAAGTTAGACCATCACTGATATATAATCCCTCTATTTGTCGTGATAAGAAACTAGTATATTGACTGGTACTTTCATATCTGTTATTTCATTTTTTCACTTGTTAAATTTAGAGTAAATAATCATGAAAGAATTAGTTGTTAATAAAGAGAATAAAGGAAGGGTTGAAGTTTGGAGATTTAAATTAGGTTATGCTAGATCAAGAAGGTTAATTTGGTAATTTAAATTAATTATTTTTTAAGATTTGGGTTGTTGTATCCAGCAAAATATATTTTTTATGAGTATAATGTTCGTTTTATTTTTCTATAGTTAGATTTATCAAGCGCGTGACTCTTTTATGATTAGAAATAGTTATTTATTCTTAAATTTTACTTTCGAGATAGCAAATTTTTTATAACTTAATTAAAATGCCTTAAATAAAGTGTTGGAAATAATTTAAAAATAATATTTTTTTATAAACTATATATAATAAGAATATTTTAGAGAGAAAAAAATTGTACACCAATCTTTCTCACACTGTCATATATAGTATAGAAGTAGATAAATGTGTAATTACGAAAAGGTTTAAATTGATTATGGAAGACAGACCTATTGTTAACGATTTGTTCCTCATTGATGGGAGGGGTACTAAGAAATACGATGCGGGTCATCTTTGAAAGGCACTGAAATAATCACATGATATAAGTCAAACTCCATAGTGCAAAAAGAACAGATCACAATTAAATCGATTAGTTTTGTTACATCAATTCGAAATACAAAGAACAGAGATTACATGCATCTAACAAAACACCCCCAACTAGATCATTTGAAAGATTTATTACCTGTATATGGAGAGCAATCTTCCTCATATTTTCTATGTATTCTTGAAGAGGCACATGAGGACCAAGGCCATATTTATTTGGAATAACAGAGTCATTGCCACCAAAATACACAATAACCAATGATGGTTGCTTAGTGGCATTCTAATCGTTCAACATTATGTACCAAGCAAAAGGATAAAAGTTTTTAGAGAAATGTTAAATCACAAATGTGTGAAACTAAATGGTAAAAGGAAAAATAATAATAATAATATCTATATCATCAAGCTAAGGCTAAATACCTTGGGAAAAACTTGATCCAGAACCTGAAGAGCACGCCTTGAGTTCCAACCAGCGTATCCTCTCAAAACTATGTCTGCCTGTGTTATGTAAAGAAAGATTTTTATGTTAAACTCATTTCATGCATTATACGTGTACCCCTAACAAGCACATATAAATATGTTCATATATTTTAATAGGTGAAAATTCAGGTGCAGTCGACTTCACGTGAAGTTGATAGTTGAAAGTCGTTAGATGAAAATTTAGTTAAATCAGTCAAATCATCTAACGATTCTCAAGTATCAACTTCACGTAAAATCGATTGCACCTGAGTTTCTACCATTTTAATATGTATATTTTCAAAGAATGATAATACTGAAAAGGTAACACAAGGATACAAATTATCTTATTGTCGTTTCACAATAATTATTTTTCCAAATGATAACTAACAAGCATGTCTATATATGTCAAACGACCAAAATTATTTTTTCATTTTTTATGAAAAAAGACTATCGAAAATAATACCGTGATAAAATAATATCAAAAAGATACGAATTACAAATAAGTACTCAAATATTTTAAAACATGAAAAGATTAACCAACTATTAGATATGTATTTTCAAAAAAAAATTTAGAAATTAGATTTTAATATGGTTATTTATAAATATTATTAAAAAATGATACATTTTCAATTCATCTTTAAAATTTGATTAGTTTATCAAGAGAATCTTGTTTTGTTAATGATTTTTTTTTAAAAAGAAGAAAAATATAAAAATAAAATTTTGTTCCGATTTTTTGTATGGTCTTTATAAATAGTTATCCGAATGTTTCTACAAAAGTTTAAAACAAATACAAAAGTTGTTTGCTAAATCTAAAAATCATTTTTCACTTAAAAAATATTATAGTTTTCATTTTTTCTTTATCACATTTTAAAATCTTTTATATACTTATTTATTATTCATATTTTTTAAAATTATTTTTGTTAACAATATGAAGTTTTGAATTTCATTTTTTATCTTATTAATATGTATTCAACATACATTTTATATAAATAATTAATTTACTAATAGATCATTATATATATATGACATGATGCTATATAAAAGTTACAATAACAGATCAATAATTCTCTAATTAAGTTGTAAAACCAATTAGAGAAGAGATGTTTTAAGGACCAAAACTTTCATATCTATAGAAACTTTTATGGGATAAGTATGATTTTGGTCCCAAAAGTTTTGCGTCAGAATCGAATTCGTCCCTCTTCTGATCTTCTAATTTTTGATTTAGAATCGTCTTTAACATTTTTTTTCATATTAAAATCGTTCTTTTTATTTTTTTGAACAAAAATACCCTCCATCACCAACACCAATTACCTCCTCCACCACCACTACCACCAACACCAACACCACCGCCACAACCTCCACCAACACCAACACCAACACCAACACCAACACCACCAACACAAACACCACCACCAACACCAAGAAAGCAACAAATCAACAAAGAAGCTGATGGTGATTCCTCATAAATTCAAAGCACAAACAAACAGATGCAGAAGGCAGAGACAGCGGCGGACGGTGGTTCCTCATGTGGTGGCGGCGAGGAGATTTTTTCGTATACCCCTCTTCCTTCGTATACCCTTTTCTTTCCCACCCCACAACGCGTTTTCTTCCCCCTCCCCCAACACGCGTTTTCTTTTTTTTTTTAATTTTATAATTTTTATTATTAAAATAGGAATAGGGATAGTTTAGGAATAAAACAAAAATTTTATTAAAAATGACGATTTTATATCAAAAATTAGATGAGGGACGGTTTCGATTTTGACTGAAAACTTTAGGAACCAAAATCATACTTATCTCAACTTTTATCGTTCTATATTAGAAAGTATAATTTTTGTAAAATATCTCTAAATACAAAGTATTAGTTATGATATATTTATACATACTATTATATATATATTTTTTAATAAAATAATTAAATTTATTAAAACCGAGTAACCAAACTTCTTATAGATAGCCATATAATCAACCCTTTTTTTTGTTAATACTAAACATGTATCTTTATACAATAAGTGTATATATATACATATACATATATCAAAAAACGACAAACAACCTTTTATATCAACGATAAATAAATTTTTGACAAATTAAGAATATAAAATTATCCATCACCTTCTAAATCACCAAAGATTTAAATCCTTTTAAAAATTTTATTTGTTCTTATATGTTTTAGACGAAAAAAATTTAAAATTAATCAAAATTTATATATCTTTAAATTAAAAAATAAAAGATTTATTTATTTTTTTCTCTATATATATATATATATTTAAGATGTCATTTGCCTTTTCACGTCATTATATATAAGGAGATTGCATAATGATGAATAT
>NC_029775.3:92135713-92139622 GCF_000817695.3 Arachis duranensis | reverse complement strand
ACCTGACGAGCATACAAGTGAGAAAGAATAGCACCCCAGCCTTCATAATAACTGTATTGAACAATGGAAGAACCAAACAGGACAAATTGAGGCCTTTCTGGTCCTGTCATCTTCTCACTCTCAAACATGAACAAATTTATGAGACAAGGACAAGGGATAACATTTATATATATATAGATCACTTGGTGGATTTAATTACGTATGTTTTATATTCTTACAAGTCACAAGTCGCGTACACCTTTCTATTTAGTTACAATGAATTACAATAGTGGGGATAAAATTTTTATATAGATTAGGGATGGCAAAACTTCCCGAGACGCGGGGATCTCTATGGAGACTGCTTCGAATGGGGATCCGACTATGGAGAATTTTTTCCGTGGGGATGGGAACGGAGAACAAAATTCTCTCGAGGCAGGCGCGGGGACCTGAGCGAGGATCCCCGCCCGATTCCCATTGATCCCCGAAGTTCATAATTATTGAATTGTTCTTAATAATTTATTTCTCACATATGTTTTATAGTCATTTCACACACACACACACACATACACACACATGTATATAAACCCAAAATTCTTAATCCTCATTTGTATAACTCTTATTCAATTCAGAAATCCCTCTGGCTCGCTGTTGCGTTCCCCCACTGCGTCATTTCGAAAGAAGTCACCATCTTGTCGTTTAGATTTTTTTGTATAAAATCTTGTTATTTTTGTATAGAATAGATACTTACATCTCTATTCATATGGAAATTAATAATTAGTTAGAACTATCAGATAGATGGGAAATGGGGTTTCCGCGGGGAATGGGCCCTGTGGGAAATGGGGATGGGGAGCAATATCCCTCCCACAGCGGGGAACGGAGACGGGGACGGGGAGTAAATTTGGGGGCGGGGATGGGAAGCAGGGAGGCATTCCCCGCCCCCGCCCTACCCCATTCACATCCCTAATATAGATCACTTGGTAAATTTAATTAATATATGATTTATCCTCTTATTTTTTTAGGTTATCTGCGTATTTTATTTCTGACAAAATAAGAATTAATCTGCCGTGAATTTAGACTTCATTTAATAATTTGTTATTGGTCAATAAATTATTATATACACGAAGCGAAATTCCAATACGAATACTTAGTTAAACGAACTAATGAACTTACTACTAAATTAACTCAAATTTATGATATATTTTATTCTCTTGCTAGTCACAAATAGGTGAACTTTTATATTTAATTTATATGTGTATTATATCAGTAATTTATTTAAAAATATATAAAAAATTAATTTTTAATTAATAAATATTAATTAATTTTAGAATTTAAATTTATAATTTAAAATTAAAATTAAAAATTTATGATTTAAAATTTATAATTTAATATAAACAAGATAATTTTAAAAAATTTAGCTGACTTTAGCTGAAAAAGGAAGACAATCTTTTAGCGTTACTCTTTGTTTAATTATTTAATTAATAACTTTCTACATCTTTGCTTAATCAGAAGTCAGAACGCTAATTTGCTAATAAAGAAAAGTAACAATATATAGCAACCAATAGGGGCCAAGTCTTTCTTTTTGTGTTTTCTCTTCTTTGGTCGTTAGGTATATGTCACTTGCACTATAGGATTCTGTTTAAATTAAAAATCTCCACTCTTTGTGAACTCTTTTAAACCGCTTTTTACGGATATGTAAAGCGAGCACAATAATTATATATTTATTAGATATATTATATTTATATAGATTATTAAATTTGATTAAATGAAAATCAAATGCTAATATAAAAGAAGAGCATTGATAGATTTTAATAAATACAGAATATTCTAATATATAAATAAATATTTTAAATAACAATACTTTAATATACAATACTTTAAATAGCAACAAAATTTTTTATTTTTAAATAATTAAATACAAAACATATAAATACAAAAATATGAGTATTCTTTATTCAATAAGATTAATTATTATGCAAAAATTTTTTATGATATTAAAAAATTATATTAAAATAAAATTTTAAACTGTAACATAAAAATATAAAATAATTAAAATTTTATTTTATATTACTTAACAAATAATTAGATTATTATATTCAAAATTTATTAAGTAACTAATTTTATTAAAGATATTATTATATAATATAATTTTTCATCAAAATATTTCAAAAATATAATTTATTTAAAATATTATATATAATACGTGAAAATATTAATTTTTTTATTTTATATTTTAATTTATTTCGCACAGAAAAATGGCCCACCCCCTCAAGCCAAATTGGCTTAACGTAAGGTATGGGAACGAACTGATCAAATTAAAAGTTTCAGATGGGTAATTTCCCGTGTAAAATTGTATAGAAGGAGTGCAAGGTGTTAATTTTAATAAATAAAAAATATTTATTTTTTGTATTTTTATGTTTTATATTTTTAATTACATAGGTTTGATTAGTTTAGATCTTAATAATATAAGTAAATATATAATGTGATAGGCATGTATTTAGAATTATATTATTTTTATTCTATTTCTTTTAAAAAAATTAAAAAAAATAAAAAAATTAATATTTTCATGTATTATATATAATATTTTAAATAAATTATATTTTTAAAATATTTTGATAACAAATTATTTTATATAATAATATCTTTAGCAAAATTAGTTAATTAATAAATTTTGAATATAATAATATAATTATTTGTCATGTAATATAAAATAAAATTTTAATTATTTTATATTTTTATGTTATAGTTTAAAATTTTATTTTAATATGATTTTTTAATATCATAAAAATTTCTTGCATAGTAATTAATCTTACGGAATAAAGAATACTCATATTTTTGTATTTATAAATTTTATATTTAATTATTTAAGAATAAAAGATTCTGTTATCATTTAAAGTATTTGAAAGTTGTTGTAGGCTTAAGAAAGGGGGATTGAATCTATGCCTTTCTTTTATATTACTAAAATAACCCTTTAAAACAAACTTTCAATTCTGATTCTATTTGAATTCAGCAGCGAAAAATTTATGAGACAATTTATTTTTGTCTCATGAATATCAAAAAACAGAACAGAGCAGAGAAGAGAGAAGCTGACACCATCATGTATCCTGGTTCAGTTGCCTTGTGCAATGCAACCTACATCCAGTCTCCACCACAACAGTGGTGGAATTTTCACTATAGTTAAAGTATTACATACACTAATTCCACAGGATTGACACAATCCTTTCACACTCAAGTTCTAACCTAACTTGATATTGGTTATGCTAATACCTAACTATTCACTCTTAGTGCTCACCCAACTAAGAAAAGGGTACCTCACATGTACAAGATGCAAGACACAGACTTACCTAAAAAAATCTGAAGTAACTCTAGACTTATCTGTAAATCATAGTTGCTTGTATGCAAAGTTTGTATTCGTAGGTTTTGATGAATGACAAACCAACGACATGAAAGGACAAATCAACAAACATCTTAAATGAACAAACATGAAGAGTTGAAAGCAAACACAACAACAACAAGAAACTCAAGTCCACAACTTTTGAAGACATATATAGAATCTTAGGACTTAGGTAACTTCTTGTAAAGAACCAAATGTTAAATCTCTCAACACACACTCACAAAATGTTTTGATGATTCAATGCTAGCCAAAAGGATTTTAAAAACTTGTTTTCAAAGGTACAAAAGCATAGGAATTGACTCCAACAAGTTTGAGATCAATCCTAAGCATTTTGAAGCGTTTTTAAACCATTCCTTGAGGTTTGCATCGATGCACACTCATCTTGCATCGATGCAAAGCATGCAACGACTTGTTGCATCGATGCAAAGATGCTTGCATCGATGCAACCTAGCTGAAAATTCAAATTTCAGCATCAAAGGCATATTTGCATCGATGCAAAGTGTTATGCATCGATGCAAATAATTCAAAAACATAAAAAA
>NC_029775.3:92124286-92135591 GCF_000817695.3 Arachis duranensis | reverse complement strand
TTGGAGTGTGATCTCCAAGGTTGAGTCAAGTGTTATAAACACTATAGTCGGTGAGGATACCAAAAGGTATACTAAGTACTCAAGGCAAATCTTAGAGAAGGTATCTCTAAGTGGAGTGGGTTAGTATAAGAGTGGTGATCACATACCGTGAGGTGTTAGAAACTAAGGACTCGAATTGTAAAAGGTTTTGCGCGAGCACCTTGAAGCTTGGCAATAGTGGAACTTCTCAATTGCGATTGAGAAAGAAAGTGGACGTAGGACAAAGATTGTGCCGAACCACTCTAAACAGCGTTTGCTTCTCTCCAAACTTATCTCTTTAATAATATTGCCTTTTTACTTTTGAACAAATAAATTGTGATCGAAAAGTAGCTTCGTAAGTACTTAAGGAGTGGCTTAAGTCCGATTGGTGAAAATCTTGATCAATTTATTTGAGTTAGTGTCTATTGGAAAGTAAAAGCTCCTTATAATTGCTTAGCAATTGAGTTAAGCTCTTGGAAAAATACTAGTACAATAACATTTTTATATATTGTTCTTAAATTTCGCAAAAAGATAAATTGTTGTTGCATTACTCAATTCACCCCCCCTCTTGAGTAATTGTGCATAGGTTCTACATTATCTCTCAAGTGTATTACTCAGCCTCTTCCACTCATTGGCTTTTACTTGAGCTCTCTCAATATACTTTTTCACTATAGAAATTACAGAAATATAAACATTGAAAAGAAAATTACAATCTGTAAAGCATGAAGGAGATTGATTCTTCAACAGCCTCTTTGCTATGGTCACCTTGTAAATCTCAGTCAGGCGGATTCAAATGGTTATGGAGTTTTGATAATTAAAATGATAAATAAAACATAAAGTAAAGATAGAGATACTTATGTAAATCATTGGTGGGAATTTCAGATAAGTGTATGGAGATGCTTTGTCCCTTTTGAATCTCTGCTTTCCTACTGACTTCATCCAATCCTTCATACTCCTTTCCATGGCAAGCTGTATGTTCGGGTCTCACCGACGTCAATGGCTACCTCCCGTCCTCAGTGAAAATGGTCCAAATGTGCTGTCACCGCACGGCTAATCATCTGTCGGTTCTCGATCATGTTGGAATAGAATCCAGTGATCCTTTTGCGTCTGTCACTACACCCAACACTCACGAGTTTGAAGCTCATCACAGTCATCCCTTCCCAGATCCTACTTAGAATACCACAGACAAGGTTTAGACTTTCCGGATCTCAGGAATGGCCACCAATAATTCTAGCTTATACCACGAAGACTCCGATCTTTTGGAATGGAGGCTAAGAGATACACGCTCAGTAGAACGGAAGTGGTTGTCAGTCACGCATTCATAGGTGAGAATGATTATGAGTGTCACGGATCATCACATTCATCATGTTGAAGTGCAACGAATATCTTAGAATAAGAATGAGCATGAATTGAATAGAAAATAGTAGTACTTGCATTAAAACTCGAGGTACAATAGAGCTCCACACCCTTAATCTATGGTGTGTAGAAACTCCACCGTTGAAAATACATAAGTGATGAAGGTAGGCATGGCCGTGAGGCCAGCCCCCAATGTGATCAAGAGATCAAAAGATGATCAAAAGATGAAAATACAATAGTAAGAGGTCCTATTTATAATGAAACTAGCTACTAGGGTTTACAGAATTAAGTGAATGATGCAGAAATCTACTTTCGAGCCCACTTGGTGTGTGCTTAGACTAAGCATTGAGCTTTACACGTGTAGAAGCTTCTCTTGGAGTTAAACGCCAGCTTTTATGCTAGTTTGGGCGTTTAACTCTAACTTTTATGCCAGTTCTGGCGTTTTGACTTCAGAATAGGGCAGAGAAGGGGCGTTCGAATGCCAGTTTGTATCATCAAAACTCGGGCAAAGTATAAACTATTATATATTGCTGGAAAGCTCTGGATGTCTACTTTCCAAATCAATTGAGAGCGCGCCATTTGGAGTTCTGTAGCTCCAGAAAATCCACTTCAAGTGCAGGGATGTCAGAATGCAACAGCATCTGCAGTCCTTTGTCAGCCTCTAAATCAGATTTGTGCTCAGGTCCCTCAATTTCAGCCAGAAAATACTTAAAATCATAGAAAAATACACAAACTCATAGTAAAGTCTAGAAATATGAATTTTGCATAAAAACTAATAAAAACATCCCAAAAAGTAGCTAGATCCTACTAAAAACTACCTAAAAACAATGCCAAAAAGCGTATAAATTATCTGTTCATCACAACACTAAACTTAAATTGTTGCTTGTCCCCAAGCAACTGAAAAAAAATAGGATAAAAAGAAGAGAATATACAATGAATCCCACAGTATCAATGAAACTTAGTCCAAATTAGATGAGCGGGGCTTGTAGCTTTTTGCTTCTGAACAATTTTGGCATCTCACTTTATCCTTTGAAATTTAGAATGATTGGCATCTATAGGAACTCATAATTTTAGATAGTGTTATTGATTCTCCTAGTTAAGTATGTTGATTCTTGAACACAGCTACTTTATGAGTCTTGGTTGTGGCCCTAAGTACTTTGTTTTCCAGTATTACCACCGGATACATAAAAGCCACAGACACATAACTGGGTGAACCTTTTCAAATTGTGACTCATCTTTGCTAAAGTTGGAGGTGTCCAGAGCTCTTGAGCACACTCTTTTACTTTGGATCACGACTTTAACCACTCAGTCTCAAGTTTTTCACTTGGACCTGCATGCCACAAGCACGTGGTTAGGGACAGCTTGATTCAGCCGCTTAGGCCTGGATTTTGTTCCTTTAGGCCCTCCTATCCATTAATGCTCAAAGCCTTGGATCCTTTTTACCCTTTCCTTTTTGGTTTAAAGGACTATTGGCTTTTTCTGCTTGCCTTTTTTTCTTTTTTTTTTCCATTTTTTTCACTGCTTTTTCTTGCTTCAAGAACTAATTTCATGATTTTTCAGATTATCAACAACATTTCTCTTTGTTCATCATTCTTTCAAGAGCCAACAACTTTAACATTCATAAACAACAAGATAAAAAATATGCACTGTTCAAGCATTCATTCAGAGACAAAAAATATTGCCACCACATCAAAATAATTGAACTAGTTTCAAGATAAAATTTGAAATCCAAGTACTTCTTGTTCTTTTGTAATTAAGCACATTTTTCATTTAAGAGAGGTGAAGGATTCATATAGCTTTAAGGCATAGACACTAGACACTAATGATCATGTAGTGAAGACACAAACATAGATAGAACATACAGCATAAAACAGAAAAATAAATAGACAAGGAGATTAAGGAATGAGTCCACCTTAGTGAGGGGGGTGTCTTCCTCTTGAAAATCCTATGGAGTGCTGGAGCTCCTCAATGTCTCTTCCTCGTCTTTGTTGCTCCATCCTTAGTTGCTCCCAATAGTTGTGTAGAGGAAAACGTGTCCCTTAAGGCATCTCAAAGAGTTCTTGATGAGGAACTTCCTCATGCTCTTGTTAAGTGCCATGAATGGGCTCTCTAGTTGTGCAGTTAAATGCTCTACTACTGAGCTATGGATCTTTGAGATAAATCTCTCCATCTCTCATGACTCAGAGGTGGAAGCTTTTGTCTTCCCTTTCCTCTTTCTAGAGGTTTCTCCAGCCTTAGGTGTCATAAATGGTTATGGAAAAACAAAAAGCAATGCTTTTACCACACCAAACTTAAAATATTTGCTCATCTTCGAGCAAAAGGTGAAAGGAAGAAAAAGAAAAAAGAGGAGATGGAAGGTGTATGTATTTCGGCCAAGAGGAGGAGAAGGTGTGTATGATGTGTGAAAATGAAAGAGTTAAGAGGGGTATTTGGGGAAGAGATATGGAGGTGATTGGTGAAGGGTATTTAGGCAAAAGTGTTGTAGAAAGGTGTGAAGAGGAGAGAGAGTGAGTTGAGGTTGGTGGGGATCCTGTGGGGTCCACAGATCCTGAAGGGTCAAGGAATTCTTCATCCCTACTCCAATTGGGCGTTCACAACGCCTTGGAGTGCAATTCTGGCATTTAAACGCCAGTTTGCTGCCATGTTCTGGTGTTTAAACGCCAGCTTTCCTTCCTGTTCTGGCGTCTAAACGCCATTTTGTTGCCCTGTTCTGGCATTTAAACGCCAGTCTGGTGCCCTATTCTGGCGTTTAAACGCCCAGAAAGGTGCCAGATTGGGCGTTTAAACGCCCATTTTGCTACCCTTACTGGCGTTTAAACGCCAGTAAGTCCTTCCTCCAGGGTGTGCTATTTTCAATGCTGTTTTTGATTTTTTTTTTTCTTTATTTTTGTAATTATCTTTGTGACTTCACATGATCATCAACCTAAAGAGAAAACAGAATAATATAGATAAAATTAAAATAAAATTGGGTTGCCTCCCAATAAACGCTTCTTTAATGTCAATAGCTTGACAGTGAGCTCTCATGGAGTTTCACAAATGTTCAGAGAATGGTTGAGATCTCTCAACACCAAACTTAGAGTTTGGTTGTGGCCTCCCAACACCAAACTTAGAGTTTGAATGTGGGGGCTCTATTTGACTCTGTATTGGGAGAAGATCATAGCTCTTGCTGTGGCTAGAAAGGGTCTTCCAAGGATGATGGACTCATCTTCATCCCTCCTAGTGTCTAGGATTATAAAATCAGCAGGGAAGTAAAGGCTTTCAACCTTCACTAGCATGTCCTCTACTAGTCCATAAGCCTTTTTCATAGATTTATCTGCCATCTCCAATGAGAATTTGGCAGCCTGTACCTCATAGATTTCTAGTTTTTCCATTACAGAAAGTGGCATCATGTTTATCCCTGATCCCAGGTCACACAGAGCTTTTTCAAAGGTCATGGTGCCTATGGTACAGGGTATTAAGAACATATCAGGATCCTGTTTCTTTTGAGGTAAATTTTGCTGAACCAATGTATTTAGTTCATTGGTGAGCAAGGAAGGCTCTTCCTCCCAAGTCTCATTACCAAACAGCTTTGCATTCAGCTTCATGATTGCTCCTAAATATTGGACAACTTGCCCTTCAACAATGTCTTTATCCTCTTCAGAAGATGAATAGTCATCAGAGCTCATGAATGGTAAAAAGAGGTCCAAGAGAATCTCTATGATCTCTGTATGAGCCTCAGATTCTATTTTCTCAGGATCATCAGCTTCTTCTTCAGAAGGTGCTTCTTTAGTACTGTTGGATGCATTTTACAATCCATTCAGACTCTGAGAGATCATATTGACTTGTTGGGTCAATATCTTGTTCTGAGCCAATATGGCATTCAAAGCATCAATTTCAAGAACTCCTCTCTTTTGAGGCGTCCTATTGTTCACAGAATTCCTCTCAGAGGTGTACATGAACTGGTTATTTGTAACCATTTCAATGAGTTCCTAAGCTCCTGCAGGGGTTTTCAGATGAAGAGATCCTCCTGCAGAATGGTCCAATGACAATTTTGACAACTTAGACAGGCCATCATATAATATACATATGATGCTCCATTCTGGAAGCATGTCAGTAGGACACCTTTTGATCAGTTGCTTATATCTTTTCCAAGCTTCATAGAGGGATTCACCTTTCTTCTGTCTGAAGGTTTGAATTTCCACTCTAAGCTTGCTCATCTTTTGAGGTGGAAAGAATTTGGCCAAGAAAGCACTGACCAGCTTAGCCCAAGAGTTTAGGCTTTTCTTAGGTTGTGAATCCAACCATGTTCTAGCTCTGTCTCTTACAGCAAAAGGGAAAAGCATAAGCTTGTAGATTTCAGAATCAACTCCATTGGTCTTAACAGTATCACAGATCTGCAAGAGCTCAGTTAAGAACTGATAAGGGTCTTTTGATGGAAGTCCATGAATCTTGCAGTTCTGTTGCAGTAGAGAAACTAATTGAGGCTTTAGCTCAAAATTGTTTGCTCCTATGGCAGGGATTGAGATGCTTCTTCCATAGAAGTTAGAAGTTGGTGTAATAAAATCACCAAGCATCTTCCTTGCATTGTTGTTTGGTTCGACCATAATTGTTTCTTTTGCTGCTTCCTTTTCGAAAATTTTAGTGAGGTCCTCTTCAGAGTTTTGTGCTTTAGCTGCTTTTAGCTTCCTCTTCAGAGTCCTTTCAGGTTTAGGATCAGCTTCAACAAGTATGCCTTTATCTTTGTTCTTGCTCATATGAAAGAGAAGAAAGCAAAGAAAAGATGGAATCCTCTATGTCACAGTATAGAGATCTCTTGAGGTGTCAGAGGAAGATAAGAATAGAAGAAGGAGGTAAGGCAAAATTCAAACACACATAGAAGGAGTGAGTCCGAATTGACAATAGAGGAGGAATATTAGTATTTAAATAAAAAAATGAGAAAAAGAGAGGGAAATTTTCGAAAATCAAGTTGAAAATTCAAAACAATTAATTAATTAAAAATAATTTTTTAAAAAAAAATGTTTACTGGTTTTCGAAAATTAAAGTAAAAAAAAGTGGTTAGGTGGTTTTGAAAAAAAGATAAGAAGTAAATTCGAAAAAGGTAAGAGGTTAGAAAAGATTTTTGAAATTAGAATTTTAAAAAGATGTGATTTTGAAAAAAATATATGATTTAAAAAGATATTATTAAAAAGATAAAATTAAAAAGATTTGATTTTTTAAAAAGATATGTTTGAAAAGATATGATTTTGAAAAAGATATGATTGAAGATATTTGATTTGAAAAAGATTTGATTTAAAAAATATGAAGATTTGAAAAAGATCTGATTTGAAAACAAAATTCCTCTCCTTGTGTCATCCTGGCGTTAAACGCCCAGGAGCTGCATGTTTTGGGCGTTTAACGCCCAATTGCTACATGGTTTGGGCGTTTAAATGCCAGTTTTCCTTCTTCACTGGGCGTTTTGAACGCCCAGCTTTTTCTCTGTAATTCCTCTGCTTTATGTTCTTGGATCTTCATTTTGCTAAATTCTTTATTCAAGAAGATATGTTTTCAATTTTGAAAAACAACAAAATGAGTCGAAACATATAATTCTTGGATCAAAACACAAGATATATGCAAGAACATTATGAACGTCAAGATGAACACCAAGAACAATCTTGAAGATCAAGATGAACATCAAGAACTCAGTTTTCTTAATGAAAGAAAACATGGAGGCCACCAAACATAGAACTTTCTCATGTTTGGGCCATATGAATGCAAGAATGCATGTGTAGAACATCATGCAGTGCAATTCAATAAATCATGAAGATCAAACAAGGCAATTCATCAAGAACGACTTGAAGATCATCAAGAACACAATGTATGTGTTTCAAAAATTATAAGACAATTAAAATCATACAATTGACACCAAACTTAAAATTTGGCCTTAGATTCAAACAAGAACCATGAAATATTTTTGAGTTTTTATGATTTTATGAATTTTTTTGGATTTTTCAAAAATTATTGTGGAAAAATGAAAAAGAAGAAAAAAAATTTTTTGAAAGATTTTTGAAAACTGTTTGAAAAGAAAATAAAAATTACCTAATCTGAGCAACAAGATGAACCGTCAGTTGTCCAAACTCGAACAATCCCCGGCAATTGCGCCAAAAATTTGGTGCACAAAATTGTGATCATCAACAATGGCCCCAATAGACTTGGTGCTCTCAAACGTGAATCACACTTTGTCACAACTCCGCACAACTAACCAGCAAGTGCATTGGGTCATCCAAGTAATACCTTACGTGAGTAAGAGTCGATCCCACAGAGATTGTCAGCTTGAAGCAAGCTATGGTCACCTTGTAAATCTCAATCAGGCGGATTCAAATGGTTATGGAGTTTTGATAATTAAAATGATAAATAAAACATAAAGTAAAGATAGAGATACTTATGTAAATCATTGGTGGGAATTTCAGATAAGTGTATGGAGATGCTTTGTGCCTTTTGAATCTCTGCTTTCCTACTGCCTTCATCCAATCCTTCATACTCCTTTCCATGGCAAGCTGTATGTCCAGGTCTCACTGGCGTTAATGGCTACCTCCCGTCCTCAGTAAAAATGGTCCAAATGCGCTGTCACCGCACGGCTAATGATCTGTCGGTTCTCGATCATGTTGGAATAGAATCCAGTGATCCTTTTGCGTCTGTCACTACGCCCAACACTTGGGAGTTTGAAGCTCGTCACAATCATCCCTTCCCAGATCCTACTCGGAATACCACAAACAAGGTTTAGACTTTCCAGATCTCAGGAATGGCCGCCAATAATTCTAGCTTATACCACGAAGACTCCGATCTTTCAGAATGGAGGCTAAGAGATACACGCTCAGTCTTAAGTAGAACGGAAGTGGTTGTCAGTCACGCGTTCATAGGTGAGAATGATGATGAGTGTCACGGATCATCACATTCATCATGTTGAAGTGCAGCGAATATCTTAGAATAAGAATAAGCATGGATTGAATAGAAAATAGTAGTACTTGCATTAAAACTTGAGGTACAGCAGAGCTCCACACCCTTAATCTATGGTGTTTAGAAACTTCACCATTGAAAATACATAAGTGATGAAGGTAGGCATGGCCGTGAGGCCAGCTCCCAATGTGATCAAGAGATCAAAAGATGATCAAAGGATGAAAATACAATAATAAGAGGTCCTATTTATAATGAAACTAGCTACTAGGGTTTACAGAATTAAGTGAATGATGCAGAAATCTATTTCCGGACCCACTTGGTGTGTGCTTGGGCTGAGCATTAAGCTTTACATGTGTAGAGGCTTCTCTTGGAGTTAAACGCCAGCTTTTATGCCAGTTTGGGCGTTTAACTCTAACTTTTATGCCAGTTCTGGCGTTTTGACTTCAGAATAGAGCAGAGAAGGGGCGTTTGAATGCCAGTTTGCGTCATTAAAACTCGAGCAAAGTATGAACTATTATATATTTTTGGAAAGCCCTGGATATCTACTTTCTAACGCAATTGAGAGCGCGCCATTTGGAGTTTTGTAGCTCCATAAAATCCACTTCGAGTGCAGAGATGTCAGAATCCAACAACATTTGTAGTCCTTTGTCAGCCTCTAAATCAGATTGTGCTCAGGTCCCTCAATTTCAGCCAGAAAATACCTGAAATCACATAAAAACACACAAACTCATAGTAAAGTCTAGAAATATGAATTTTGCATAAAAACTAATAAAAACATCCCAAAAAGTAGCTAGATCCTACTAAAAACTACCTAAAAACAATGTCATAAAGCGTATAAGTTATCCGCTCATCACAACACTAAACTTAAATTGTTGCTTGTCCCCAAGCAACTGAAAACAAAATAGGATAAAAAGAAGAGAATATACAATGAATCCTACAGTATCAATGAAACTTAGTCCTAATTAGATGAGCGGGGCTTGTAGCTTTTTGCTTCTGAACAGTTTTGGCATCTCACTTTATCCTTTGAAATTCAGAATGATTGGCATCTATAGGAACTCATAATTTTAGATAGTGTTATTGATTCTCCTAGTTAAGTATGTTGATTCTTGAACACAGCTACTTTATGAGTCTTGGCCGTTGCCCTAAGCACTTTGTTTTCCAGTATTACCACCGGATACATAAATTCCACAGACACATAACTGGGTGAACCTTTTCAGATTGTGACTCAGCTTTGCTAAAGTCCCCAGTTGGAGGTGTCCAGAGCTCTTGAGCACACTCTTTTACTTTGGATCACGAGTTTAACCATTCAGTCTCAAGTTTTTCACTTGGACCTGCATGCCACAAGCACATGGTTAGGGACAGCTCGATTCAGCCGCTTAGGCCTGGATTTTATTCCTTTAGGCCCTCCTATCCATTAATGCTCAAAGCCTTGGATCCTTTTTACCCTTGCCTTTTGGTTTAAAGGGCTATTGGCTTTTTCTGCTTGTCTTTTTTTTCTTTTTTTCGCCATTTTTTTCTCTTTTTTTTACTGCTTTTTCTTGCTTCAAGAACCAATTTCATGATTTTTCAGATTATCAACAACATTTCTCTTTGTTCATCATTCTTTCAAGAGCCAACAACTTTAACATTCATAAACAACAAGATAAAAAATATGCACTGTTCAAGCATTCATTCAGAGAACAAAAAGTATTGCCACCACATCAAAATAATTAAACTAGTTTCAAGATAAAATTTGAAATCCAAGTACTTCTTGTTCTTTTGTAATTAAGCACATTTTTCATTTAAGAGAGGTGAAGGATTCATATAGCTTTAATGCATAGACACTAGACACTAATGATCATGTAGTGAATGGTAGCAAAATGGGCGTTTAAACTAAGTAAGACATAGCAGCTTATCATGTAAGGCAGAATGACTAGACACTAATTGCTAGCCTCTTATTCAAAGAGCCTTCTTCTCAGAACATACACCTCAAGAACACTGGTTTACTCTCCTTGGCTTCTGAATGGTGAGCCAGCTTCTTTTGTATCTCCTTGCATGTTGCTTTTTCCTAGGTCAAACCTTGAGCTTTGTGCTTCACCAACTCAGTCGTTCACTTTCTTCTATTTTTACTCAAATTAGGGACTTCGGTTCTAATCTCCTTTGTTGACCAAAGGCCTCATGACAGCAAACACAAAAAGTCTCCTTTGTTATAATCTCCTTTTTACTGAAATGCTACTTGGTCCCCAAGACTCACTTGTGACCGTAGATGCACAACAGTGTAGAACAGAGAACACTTTTTTCATTTATCCAAAAATGGTAAAGCAGAAGATTTGAGATGAAGTGAAGAAAGTAAGTTGCATGCAAATGAAAATAAATCACCTTTAATTTCTGACTCCGTTTAATATGAATTGATGTGGGTGATTAGATCTTTGCTTTATGATTAAGCTTTTCCTTTCTTTCTTCTCTGATAAAATGAGCAGGTGGAACAAATCTCTCTTTCTTTTATTTTGTTGCTGACCGAAGCAATAAGAGAGAGTGAAAACTTCAATCTTATATGAGAAGCTTGGTAGGATCAACTTGAGGGGGCAACTAGGATTTGGGTTGGCTTTCTTCATATTCAACCCAAATGATTTCTTTACTTAATAGCTTTGAGCTTTTAGTGCTTTGTAGCCCACTTTATTTTTGGTTTGATTTTCTTCCTATTGGGATGCTGTAGTATTCTTTCTTTGTTCTAAATTAATTTGGGCTTTATTTGTAAGTGTAGCACACTATAAAAGCTTCAGATTTTTGTTCCATTTATTTGGGCTGCAGCTATATATTGAATTTTGGCCTGCATCACTCAACCAAAATAATCAAAACTAATTGGGTAATTAGTCCAATAATCTAATGTTTGTCATAATCTATTATGTTAGTTAATTTCTTAACTTAACACATAGGTTTGATTAGTTTAGGTCTTACTAATATAAGTAAATATATAATATGATAGACATGTATTTAGAATTATATTATTTTTATTCTATTTTTCTAAAAAAAAAATATA
>NC_029775.3:92122577-92124261 GCF_000817695.3 Arachis duranensis | reverse complement strand
CGTGTAATATAAAATAAAATTTTAATTATTTCATATTTTTATGTTACAGTTTAAAATTTTTTTAATATAATTTTTTAGTATCATAAAAATTTCTTGCATAATAATTAATTTTACTGAATAAAGAATACTCATATTTTGTATTTATATATTTTATATTTAATTATTTAAGAATAAAAGATTATGTTACCATTTAAAGTATTGTGTATTAAAGTATTGTTATTTAAAGCATTTATTTATGTACTATGATATTTTGTATTTATTAGAGTCCATCAATGCTCTTTTTTCATATTAATCTTTGATTTTTATCTAATCAAATCTAATAATCTATATAAAGGTAGCTCATCTAATAAACACATAATTGTTGTGCTCGTTTTAGACATACCCGCTTTTCACATCATTTTTGAATATTGTCAATAATTAATTATTCATAAACCTGTTTCTTTCTCATGGTTAATATCGTAAAAGTTCACGCTTCTAACAAACAAAATCCATTTGAAAATATCTATGAATAATTTTATTTGAAATATTTATTACTAATATTATCTACAAATTTGACAACGGATTAATTATATGCGAAATTTACTGCAAAAATTATTTGCATTAAGATTAGTTGTGAATTTTATAACGTATTAATTATTTGTCAAATAGACTGCAAAAATTAACTGCAATTTTTATTGCAAATTTTGTTATTTGCAAAATTTGCGGTAAAAATTAGCTTCGAATTTCGCTATAAATTAATTATCTATAAAACTGCTACAAAAATTACCTGTGATCTTTGTTACGAATTATGATGTTACTTATGAAATTTGCTGAGAAAATTAGTTGCAAATTTTATTACAAGTGTATTACTCGTAGAATTTGTTGTCACATGCACCTATGAATTATGTTGCATATTTGGTATATGTAAAAATTTCGTTCGCTTAATTTGCAACAAATTTTGACATAATTGTCTGATTTTTCATGAAATGAATTGCGAATTTTATAGGTTTTTGTGACAAAATTTAAAGATAAATTATATGTAAATTTTAAAAACAGCATCAATAATTATTCACGAACTCATGTTACAAATATAAATCCGCAACAAAAATGGTAGAAAATTTACACAATTAATATGTTATTTTTTAGTAATATATTATTGTTATTGTATATGAAGATGCTCCTACGGTCCTACTAATGATGTTAATCTTGTTTATGAATTGTAATTTCAGAAAGTATTTTTAATGAATGGGTAAATGCAAATTTAAAGCAGAATCATTTAAATTTGGTAACCTACAAATCAAATAATGATGTGAATATAGGGAATGCTGATTTTGTGGGGCAAACCGGTATGAGGTCTAAAGAGAATTCGGATGAAACGATGTCATGGGCCTTTGGTTGTTCGAATTATGGGCTACAGGAGGATGCCATAAGGGGGAGAAGAATAAACGCTAGCTTAATAGAAAAGAAAACAGGACCATTATAGCTAGCTATCTTAATATGGGCTGCACACTGCAGTTGGACCCGCTTGGCTCATCTGGATCAACGCAGAGGGGTGCTGGGGCAGGCAAACCGGGCGCAGGAGCCGGTCGGGTGGAATCTTGCCTTGAAGAGCGCTGTAACCAAACGAGCAACTGACCTATCCAGCGTGCATCACAAGGAGTAAGCCTGACTCAAGGAGGGGGCGCTGTGTTGTCCCAGGTTGCAC
>NC_029775.3:92109875-92122533 GCF_000817695.3 Arachis duranensis | reverse complement strand
TGACTGGCGTGCCAGCCTTGGCGCCGGTCAAGGATGGTGGATGCTGTGACACGGGGGTGGTTGGGAGTGTTGTTGCTGTAGCGGTTCCTGAAGAGTCGGATGATGGAAGATCTGGAGGGTTTGAGGGGGCTGACAACTTGGGGTTCCAGACGGAAAATGGCTATGAAGTGGGGAGCTTAGTGAAGACAGAAATTTTAGGGATGTTGATGGGTATAATTATTCAAATGAGGATAACAACACTGTAAGTGAAACTGAAGACAGGAACTGGGCAAACAATAAACTTGAGGATGTTGATGCTGTAAAGGTAAGTGACGAATCAAAGGTATGTCGGAGAACGATGGTGAAGGGGGGAGATGGAGTTGGAAGTACTCAAATGGGGAAAGCTGGAGGTTAAAATGACGGGGATATGGGTGACAATCAAAGTGCAACCTTTGAAGAGCAAATGTTGGAAAACAAGAGGATATGGAAAATAGCAGTGGAGTCTAGTGCCGTTTTGTGCAATGAAGAAGACGATATCATGGTTATTCTCTAAGCACAAAATGAAGAAATTGCTCAGAAAAGAAGGCTGTCAAAACAAAAGGAGAGGCAAGACGATGCAGACCTAAGAATAAAAATAAGGTGTGTAACAATCTTTTAAAATGATCTTTAGTTCTTGGAATGTTAAGGGGTTGAGGGGGATGGAAAGTTGAGAATGATTAAGGACTTAAAGCAAAAATATAGATTGAATATGTTATGTTTGATTGAGACCAAAAGACATGTAGTGACAAAATTTGATGTAGCTAGAATTTGGAGGTGTGATAGTGTAGGATGGGAATATGTTGAATCTGATGGTGCATCGGGTGGTTTGTTGATAATATGGGATGAAACAATCTTTAAAATGAGTAATTGCTATAAAAAGGAGAGGTGGTTGTGTGTGGAAGGAGTCATATTAAAGAATAGTTTCAATTATGTTTTTTTCCTGGTTTATGGTGCTCATACTAGAGATAAAAAACTTGTTGTGTGGGAGGAGTAGAGCTATACAATTAGATTATGCCAGGTCTCATGTTGCTTTATGGGAGACTTTAACGAGATTGTTCATGTAGAGGAAAGGAAATGTACTACTAGCTTAACAATATCTGCAGAAGAATTCAAGAATTGGATACAGGATATTCACTTGGTGGACTTATCGCTCAATGACCGTAAGTTCACTTGGTTTAGAGGTCGTTCATGCAGACGGACTGATAGAGTTCTGCTCAGTCTAGAATGGGTTGAGGAATTCCTAGAGATTCGCTTGAGAGGAGGACCAAGATGGTTGTTAAACCATTGCCCAATGATAGTGGAAGATACTAGGTGGAGATGTAGACCTAGACCGTTCCGGAGCCTTGACTCATGGTTCACACATGAAGGCTTTTTGAGAATGGTTAAAGAGGAATGGAGGGGGTTAGAGGAGATACAATTTACAGATAAATTGAAGGCCTTGACGGTTTCGCTGGGGAGATGGCACAGGGATAACTTTGGCGACATGAATAAGAAAATTATGAAGTTTGAGGAAGAGATCTAGAAGGTAGATGACATGGTTAGCAATGGGGTGTATGATGGAACGATTGAGGCAAGAAGAAAGGCGTTAGTGACCTGTTGTTAGAAGTGGTATGTGAGAAAAGAACTACATTGGAAACAGATGTCGAGATTCCATCTCGTGAAGGACATGGACAAAAACACCAGGTAATTCCAAAACATAGCTTCAGCAAGAAGGAAGAATAACAGGATTGATGCATTGGTTATTAATGAAAGGGTGGTAAGAAATCAAGCTAGAATAAAAGTAAATGTTGGTGCACGAAATTGTGATCATCAATGGCGCCATCAACATGGTACGCTCAATTGCAATCTCAACTCTTTATCACAACTTCGCACAACTAACCAGCAAGTGCACTGGGTCGTCCAAGTAATAAACCTTACGCGAGTAAGGGTCGATTGACAAACCCCATTTTGAGGGTTTATCTTGTGCTAATTTCAAAGGGGTTTATCAATGATTTCACACACTTTCTGCATGAAAATACAAGGAATTGCATTCTTTTCCTAGTTTTGCCTCATGAATGAAAACATGCTTATTTTGCACTAAAATAGATACATTTCTAATCTTCTCTTGATGCCATTCGATGCCGTGACTTGTGTGTTAAGTGGTTTCAGGATATAGAGTAGGAATGGACAGGAAAAGAAAAGGAAGACGGGTGCAAAAGGAAGAAAGCATGAGAATTAGGCTTTGGAAATTTCCACACGGGCGCGTGCGCGCACCTGGCGCGCCCGCGCGGATGAGAGCAACGTGAAACCGAGACTAAGAGCCAAGCCACGAGCCGGTTTGAGTGGCGGCTAAGCCAGGATCCTCAGGGATGCGCACGCGTACATCACGCCTCCGCGCACAATACAAGACGCCTCAACAGGCGCGTACGCGTACCTTGCGCGTGCGCGCCGATTTGCGAATGTGTTTTTTTTTTAGAAGTCACGTGACTTAAGCATGGAGGCAGTTGAGGATCCCACTTTTGGGGAAAAGGCTTTGGCGGGAAAAGGCTTAAGAGGACCAAGGCGGCAAGGGTAAAAGACACTTAGTTCATTTTCTAGTTTTGGGAGATATTTTTTGGGAGAGAGGAGAGAGGACTCAAGTTCTTACTAGGGTTCTTCTTCATCAAAATTCTGGATTTTTACCCATTCCTTGGTGAGATCCATTGCAACTTTCATTCCACTTTGTTCATGTAATAGGTTTTCTTTTCCAATTCCAAGTTGTAGTTGTAATTGCTAAAATTCCTTGGATCTAGGATTCAACTTTATGATTTTTTGGATTCCATTAATGTTTTGAGATTTTGATCCTCATTATTGCTCCTTGACAATTGTTTGTTGTTAATTCCTTGTAGTGTAATATCTTTAATTCTACTTTTCTCTTCATTTTACTATGACCTTCCTTTTTGCTTATTACATGTTTGATAAAATGTCAACACTAGCTATGGAGTAGAATTTTTACACTTGGCATAGGGTTTGGTCATTGGAATAAGTTGAATAGTTGTGTCAATGGTTGATTTGGAGTTAGGGATTGCCAATTGACTTGGAGTGCACTAAAGCTAGATTCCCATGAGGTGAAACTAGAACTTGTGACTTAAGTTGATCGTTTTCATTTGATTTTCCTCTACACTTGGGGGATAACTAAATGGAGCAAGACCTAATTGTTGTCAACATTGAGTGGACTATAATGATAAGATTTCTAATGCCAACCCTAAGTCAAGTCTTTTTGATAATTGATTGTTTGTTTCTCATTACTTTGCTAAGATCTTCAAAGAACTCAAACAAGGCTTACTAAATCAATAAGATGCACACTTTGGCAATTCCAAGGGAGAACGACTCGGGAGATTAGTACTCTCGGATATAGATTGTAGATTTGTTTGATGATGGATTTTGCATTGGTTTAGACTATACTACGATTGATCACTTGATAAATTCTATACCGACAAAAATTCATTTGTCATCGATCCCACGGAGATTGTTGATATGAAGCAAGCTATGGTCATCTTGTAAATCTCAGTCAGGCAGATTCAATTGGTTATGAATGATTTATGAATAAAGCATAAAATAAAGATAGAGATACTTATGTAATTCATTGGTGAGAATTTCAGATAAGCGTATGGAGATGCTTTGTCCCTTCCGTCTCTCTGCTTTCCTACCGTCTTCATCCAACCCTTCTTACTCCTTTCCATGGCAAGCTGTATGTAGGGTTTCACTGTTGTCAGTGGCTACCTCCCATCCTCTCAGTGAAAATGTTCAACGCGCTCTGTCACAGCACGGCTATTCAGCTGTTGGTTCTCGATCATGTCGGAATAGAATCCAGTGATTCTTTTGCGTCTGTCACTAACGCCCCACAATCGCGAGTTTGAAGCTCGTCACAGTCATTCAATCCTCGAATCCTACTCAGAATACCACAGACAAGGTTTAGACCTTCCAGATTCTCTTGAATGCCGCCATCAATTCTAGCTTATACCACGAAGATTCCGATTAAGGGATCCAAGAGATATCCACTCAATCTAAGGTAGAACGGAACTGGTTGTCAAGCACACGTTCATAAGTGAGAATGATGATGAGTGTCACGGATCATCACATTCATCAAGTTGAGGAACAAGTGATATCTTAGAACAAGAATAAGCCAAATTGAATAGAAGATAATACAATAGCAAAAGGTCCTATTTGTAGAGAACTAGTAGCTTAGGGTTTACAAAGATGAGTAAATGACATAAAAATTTACTTCCGGGCCCACTTGGTGTGTACTTGGGCTGAGCATTGAAGCATTTTAGTGTAGAGACTCTTCTTGGAGTTAAACGCCAGCTTTTGTGCCAGTTTGGGCGTTTAACTCCCATTCTTGTGCCAGTTCCAGCGTTTTACGCCAAAATTCTTGAGCTGACTTGGAACACCTGTTTGGGCCATCAAATCTCGGACAAAGTATGAACTATTATACATTGCTGGAAAGCCCAGGATGTCTACTTTCCAATGCAGTTGAGAGCGCGCCAATTGGGCTTCTGTAGCTCCAGAAAATCCACTTCGAGTGCAGGGAGGTCAGAATCCAACAGCATCTGCAGTCCTTTTCAGCCTCTGAATCAGATTTTTGCTCAGGTCCCTCAATTTCAGCCAGAAAATACCTGAAATCACAGAAAAACACACAAACTCATAGTAAAGTCCAGAAAAGTGAATTTTAACTAAAAACTAATAAAAATATAATAAAAACTAACTAAAACATACTAAAAACATACTAAAAACAATGCCAAAAAATGTATAAATTATCCGCTCATCAACTGTCAGAGAGTTTTACAAGAAATTATATCATCAGGAGGAGTCTCCTACGGTGGGGTTCAGGGATGGGCTGGTAGATATGATAGCTGAAGAAGATGCTACGAGTTTAGAGGTGTTGCCGTCGGTGGCGGAGATCAGAGAGGCAGTGTGGGACTGTGAATCATCAAGGGCGCCTGGAAGTGATGGGTGAAACATGAATTTTATTAAGAAGTGCTGTGACGAGATTGGGGCTGAGTTCACATCAGTTATAATGGGGTTCTTTCAGACATCCAGGTTACCAACAGACTCTAATATCACATGGGTTGCACTAGCACCAAAGTTCATTAGGGCTAAGAAGATTAAGGATTTGTGACCAATTAGCATGGTTGGTTGTGTGTACAAGGTGATTTCTAAGGTATCGGTAAGGAGGATGAGATTAGTCATGCCAGACCTAGTTGGAGACACTCAAAGTGCATTTGTCAAGGGGCAAAAAATACATGATGGGGCTTTTATTGCATGTGAAACTGTACACTGGATTAAAATGAGAAAAAAGGAAGCAACAATAATCAAACTGGACTTTCAAAAGGCTTACGATAGGGTCAAGTGGAGCTTTGTGCACATGGTTCTGCAGAAAATGGGTTTTGGGAAAAGGTGGGGGGAGTGGGTTATTGAGTGTGTAGGCACATCTTCTATGTCGGTGATGATAAATGGCTCACCAACAAAGCCATTTAAGATGGAAAGAGGTCTGAGACAAGGTGATCTTCTATCTCCATTCTTGTTCATACTAGTTGTTGATGTCCTGCATAGAATGATAGGAGAGGCAGCTAGAAATGGCCAAATATCTCCTTTATCTATTGGGAGATATAATATTGAATTGTCACATCTCCAATTTGCCGATGACACATTGTTATTCTGCCCGCCGGAGGAGGAGACTATCAAGAATTACAAGAGGCTCCTACGATGTTTCGAGTTGATGTCGGGGCTGAGTATCAATTTTGATAAATCCAGCTTGATCCTAATCAATTGTGAACAATCGTGGGTTCGAAGGATGTGCAACTTGCTGGGGTGCAAGGTAGCTAGTTTACCGGTTAGATGCCTTGGAATTCTTCTAGGAGCTAACCCGCGATTGGTCAAGACTTGGAAGCCAGCTATAGATAACGTGAAGGAGAAGCTCAGCTCATGGAAATCAAAGCTCCTAAACAAAGTAGGGAAGTTGGTGCTTATCAAAGCAGTTTTAAACAGCTTGCCGATTTATTATTTAAGCTTATATATGATGCCGAAGGCAGTGGCGGAGAAACTGATTTCGTTACAGAGAAGGTTTTTGTGAAGTAAGGAGGATGGAAGGCATGGTATGACCTTGGTAAGATGGGAAATTGTCCAAGCTCTAAAGAAGCTGGGGGTTAGGAGTCGGAAATGCGATGGTTCGTAACACTAAGCTCTTGTTTAAGTGGTGGTGGAGGTTTTCAAAGGAGGATTGTCCTTTGTAGAAGAAGGTGGTATGCTCTTGTAATAACCTCTCCCCTAATGAACTGTTGTCCACCCAGGCTCTTCCTATTAGAGGGAGTCTATGGAAGGATATTTGCCCGTTACAGATTAAGAAGCAAGGTATAAGAGACAAGATCATAACTGGCTTGTCTATGGAGGTTGGTGATGGAAGAAGAACTCTTTTTTGGGAAGATGTTTGGCTATGTTGTGGTCCTCTAAAGGACAGGTTTCCAAGGCTCTTCTCAGTTTTAACTCAGAAAGGCTCTGTCATAGGGGCATGTGGGTTCTAGGATGGCTTAGAGTGGATATGAAACTTCGAATAGAGGCGTGAGCTATTCCAATGGGAGTTGGAACTTGTGAATCAGCTACACGACACTTTAAGGTCGGTTAAACTAGCCGCTGATAGAGAAGATATAGTTGTTTGGAAGTATGACAGACAAGGTGTTTTTTCTACTAACTCTTTTGTGCAGGTGCTACAGGCGGAAACGCTTCCAGATGACGTAACCAGCTATAGTTTTACTAAGACTCTTTGGAAATGGTTAGTCCCTCCAAGAGTAGAACTGTTTGCCTGGTTTGTCTTGTTAGGCAGGGTGAATACAAAGGAAAGATTGGGTTGAGTCGAAATTATTAATCTTGGTGATAAATTGTGTGTATTATGTAATAAGGATGTTGAATATGTTCACCACTTGTTTTTTGGCTGTGAATTTACTTGACATGTGTGGTGTGCTTGGTTATCTGATTTTGGCAGACAATGGTCTTGTCCGGGTTTTTGAAGGAACACTTTCAATGCTGGACAGGTGTTACAAGTAGGAAGGAGGAGCGTAAAAAGTGGTTCATAAGTTTCTTTTCGATTGTATGGAACGTCTGGTTGGAAAGGAACAGGAGGTTGTTTTAGAACATAGGAAAAGGTGATGAAGAAATCTTCAACATGACTATACTTCACTACAAGGAGTGGAGGTGCAAGGATCCCATTTGTTGTTAATGGCAATGTCGAAAATGACATTGGGATAAGCTATTGATGTTAGAATTACTAGGTGTCTAAAGTTATGTTGTGCTTATATTCTAGCTTTCTCACTCCACTTTTGTGTTAAGCTTCATTTGTTTCAAAATTTTTTTGGATTATATGAACTCTGCTATACTGCATTTTAATCGCACTTCGAGATATGACATGTTTCACTTCTTACTCCATTCTCTTATTTATTTTTTGAAAGCAATTCTCTTGTTTATTAAATGTATATAAAAATGAATAATATTACACTTCCAAGTCCTTTTGTTAATTAAATCCAATTAAGTTGGTCTAACATAACAAAAATCAGCTATAACTAGTATTATTCCAAGTCTTATTATGTAACTTGGTTAGACTTGGTTTATAGAAAAATTTAGATGTGTAGCATTACTCAAAGCAATTTTTTTAGAGACCATGTCTAATGAGAAGTATTTTAAACCAGAAAATTATACACCACTCCTATTCAATATTCTCGTTACATCTAGTAGATAATAATCAAATGTTTTTCGCTTTTAAAGAAAAGCTATCGCTAAAAATAAAACTTTATCTAAATAAGAATTTAATTTTTAATATACATGTGAGGTATCAAAACTCTTCAGAGAAGAGGATGAGAACATACCAGGAAGGAGGGAGAGATCAAAAGAGAGAGAGAGAGAGAGAGAGAGAGAGAGAGAGAAGACTCCTTTTCATAGAGTGTGAATGAGAGAAATGATTTCATTAGCAGATTATTACATTGACTCTTAGTCTTATATAGCAGTTCTTACAACAACTACTAACAACCACTAACTATTCTCATAACTAACTAACCAACTCTGCCAGTTCAACTTACTGGCTCAATTGCTATTTATCCCTGACATCCCCCCTCAAATTGAAGAAAGTTGTGAAACCAATCTCAATTTGGACCTGAGGCGTATAAATGCATCATGAGATAGAGGCTTTGTAAGAAGATCGACAACTTCATCAAGGGAGGGAATATGCACAACATATGCCTCCTGTTGAACAACCCGATCCCGAACAAAATGCAAGTCAATTTCAAAGTGCTTTGACTTGCTGTGAAGTATTGAATTTCTATTCATTAGTATGGTGCTATGATTGTCACAGTACAGTATAGGTGCTGGGTCTTGAGGAAGGTGAATTTCAGATAGTAGTTTCTGCAATCACATAGTATCCATCATAGCATCAGCTAGCGCCCTGAACTCCACTTCAATGCTGGATTTGGACACTGAGACTTGTTTCTGGCTAGACCAAGAGATGATGTTCGATCTTAGGAACACACAATAACCCGTAGTAGATTTGCAATCAACGGGATCAGCGGCCCAATCCGAGTCACAAAACGCTAAAATCTTGAAGTCTTCACTCTTATGGAACTCAAGTCCCATGTTTGGCGTGCCTGCCAGATAGCACAGGATGCGTTTCATAGCTTTCCAATATTGTTCTAAGAGAGAATGTAGAAACTGTGAGACTTTGTTCATAGCGTATGCAATGTCTGGCCTCGTTATGATGGCGTATTGCAAGCCACCAACCACGATCGATCAGAGTTAACCTATCAAACACTGCTCCTGATGCATCAAGCCGAAGACCACTCATCATAGGGGTAGGCGTAGCGCGAGCATTAGCCATATCTGCCCTCTTGAGTAAGTCCTTCACATACTTCGTTTGTTTTATTACTAAGGAACCAACGACTGTTCTCTCAGCCTCAATACCCAAAAAGAAGCTCATTTATCTCAAGTCTTTGAGCATAAAGACCTCATTCAAATAAGCAATAAGCTTGTTTACCTCACTTGCAATAATGTCGATCACTAGAATATCATCGACATACGCCAAAAGATAGATAGTAGAGAGGAAGCTGTGCTTGACAAACAAGCAGGGGTCAGAGGTAGTACTGATAAACCTAAAACTCTCAAAGGTACTATTTAGCTTGAGGAACCATGCACGTGGAGTCTGATTGAGGCCGTATAATGCTTTCTCTAGCTTGCACATAGCCGTCAAATTGCACCATGTAGACATTTTCAGATAAATCACCATTGAGAAAGGCATTGTTAAAGTCAAACTAACTAATTCGCCACTATCTTGACAAAGTAACTGCCAAGACAACACATACTGTAGCAGGTTTAGCCACCAGACTGAATACTTCCCCATAATCAAAGCCTTCCCTCTGATGAAAGCTTTTCACTACCATTCGCGCCTTGTACTTTTGGATACTTCCATCTGCCTGTCTTTTGATGTGGAATACCCATCGACATCCAATTGGATCTGCTGTTGTTGAGGGATCTACAAGCTTCTAGGTTTTGCACTTCATCAGGGTAGCATACTCTTCATCCATAGCTTCCTTCTACTGTGGTGAGATAAGAGCCTGAGCAATGGAAGAGAACTCCACTTGTGTGAGATCAGGTGAGGAGGAGCAAACCTGGAAATAGTATACCTTGGACTTGAAAATACCTGCCTAACTTCTAATTACCATAAGGTGAGTGCGTCCAACCTTTGCTTCAGGCTCAGGAACAACACGTGATGATTGTTCAGTTAACCCTGCATTACTCAAGAAAAACTCAAAAGTAGAGTTAGAGATGCAAGTGTCAGCAGTGAATTGGTAAGAATTAGTACAAATAGGACTGACAAATGACTCGATTATGGTTGGTGGAGAGGTTGAGGTTGGCTCGAATGGAACTAGAATTGGAGGAGAAGATATAACAGTGGCTGACTCGAGAACTCTTCCTTGACGAGTGGACGAATTAGATTGAAGATGAGGACTCACGGGAACTTGATGAAGGTACTGCTGTGGCTGGGAGATCTGTTGAGGGTATTAGTGTTGTGGGTGTTGGTGTACTAGGGGGTGACTCATGAGGAATTTTGAGAGGTACTGGTAGATGGTGCACATGAATAGGAATAGTGATAAGCTTGGTTGTATGAGGAACTAATGCCTTTAGATTTGAGACCTTGTTAAAAAATAGCAACTGATAAGAAAATTTAGATTCGTCAAAGACTACATGCCTTTTAAGATAGAGTTTTTCAGATGGACAAAGGCACTTGTTCCCTTTGTGGTGCGGTGAGTAACCCAAAAATAGACACTTATGAGTCTTAAAGTCAAATTTGTGTGGTTGGTAAGGGCGGAGCTGAGGAAAGCACGAGCATCCGAAGATTTTAAGGAACCTATAGTTTGGAGCTCTATTGTTCAAGAGTTCATAGGGTAATATGTATTGTGTGGTGGCAGAGGACAACAAGTTAATGAGGTGGGTTTTAGTGAGGCAAGCTTCATCCCAGAATTTTAGAGGCATGGATGCTTGAGAGAGAAAGGTTAGAGTAGTTTTAATGACATGCCGATGCTTCCTCTCGGCTTTTCCATTCTATTCATGGGTGTATGGGCAACTAAGTATATATATGTGCAATCACATTCTCAATCAGAAATTCAGTAAAAGCTTGAGGTATACTCTTTGTCATTGTCGGTTTGAAGTGTTTTAATCTTATGCACATTTTTGTTTTCAATCAACAACTTATATTGGACAAATGCTTGCAAGGCTTGGCTCATGTTTTGGAGAAGATACAAACAGTTATATCTGGTTTTGGCATCAATAAAGAGAATGTAGTACCGAAATTTCAAAACACTGGTAATAGGAGAAAGACCCCATATATCCGAAAAGATTAACTCTAGAGGTTGACTATAGACTATTTGAGAGTCAGAAAAAGAAAGATTTTAGAGCTTCCCTTGGCAGCACATATTACACAGGTAGTCTTTAGGTAAAAATTTACTTTTATTCATGTAGCCAACATTACAACTTTGTAACACTTTTTCAACAATTCGTGCACTTGGGTGACCTAACCTCTTGTGCCACATATCAAACTCATACACTAACTTAACATTACAGACAGTGCCAAAATATTATTAGTGCTACCTGCTACTGTAGAATTAAATGTAAAAAAATTGAGGTTACAGACTCTATGAGTAGGTGACAGATGAGGGTTCTTAGACCTTGGATTGCTTGATTTATTGCTTGATGGTGTTGCTCGTGTAAGCACTCCAACATGCTCGAAATGGTATAACCCTCCTCTAAGAGATCCCTTTAACAGAATTTTCTTGGTCTCTTGACATTTTATAAAACAATCAAAAGGATGGAATTCAAAAAACACATTATTGTCAAGAGAAAACTTAGCCACACTTATTAGATTTTTGGTGATGGAAAGTACATGAAGCAGATTTAATAGTTTAAAGTAGTGAGGGTTGGTCTCATTGAACAGTATAATTTTGCCAATACTATTTATACTTATACCTTCGCCCTTACCTGTTAGTACTTAATCTGTCCCCGCATACTTTGAACCTGAAATCAAGTTGTTTGCATCAAAGGTCAAATGATGCGAAGCTCTAGTGTCCAAGCACTAGGCTTTGTCAATGAGAGGTGTTACTACAGGTGTAGTGGCTAAGAGAGATTGCACTTGCTGGTTTTGTTGTGGCTGGTGGAAGAAAGAGGGAGGTGGTGCTGGTCCATTATCAGTAGTCTGATGTGGATTCTGAAAATAGTGATTAAAGCAGTGAAATCTTCCTTTAAAATTCTGACCTCTACCTTGAAATTGTTGTTGCTGTTGTTGAAAATTAGGTTGATACATTTGATAGCTAGGCTGTTGACTTTGTGACCTTAGATCTATATTTTGTGCTAAATTCACCTGCATTGTGCTTAGAATAGTCCTTTAAAAATGCTCTACTAGTTCTTCCTGACTCACTAGTAGTGATTCTACTTCACTCTCAGCTATTTCATTAATTCTAGCATTAATCATGGTTATAAAGGCACTATAATCCTCATTCAAACCTTGAAACACAAGTTCTACAAATTTCTCACTTGAAAGAGGTGCACCTAGGGTAGAGAGAGCATTTGTTACCTTCTTGAGCTTAGACATGTATGCCATTACAGAACCTTGTAGTTTGATGCCTTTGATTTGTGTTTTGAGTTGCTTCACCTTTGATTTTAGTCATTTTGCAAAATATTCCTCTAATTTATACCAAATCTCACACGCAAATTCGCAGTTCGCTACCTGACTTGTGAAGTTTTGATATATTGAAGCAAACAGCCACAATACCAAGAACTGATCATCCTGCTCCCAATCGAAGAACTCCTAAGTCTCAATTTTTGCTTCGCGATCTCTGTCAGTTTGAATCTCTTTGGTATCTTCATCGGATTGAGGTGTTCCTTGAATCTGTTGGACTTGATGAACGCCAGCGCTTGCCGTCTCAAAGGTACGAAATTATCTTCATCTAGCTTGAATGACACTGTGTTTATTGTTCGCATACTTGAGGTTGCGGAAGCTTGAGACTCACTCAGAGTAGCCATGGATTAGAACCTGAAAGCTTTGATACCATGTGAGGTATCAGAGCTCTTCAAAGAAGAGGATGAGAACACA
>NC_029775.3:92108586-92109847 GCF_000817695.3 Arachis duranensis | reverse complement strand
GAGAGAGAGAGAGAGAGAGAGAGAGAGAGAGAGAGAGAGAGAAAGAGAGAGAGGACCCCTTTCATAGAGTGTGAATGAGAGAAATGATTTCATTAGCTGATTATTACATTGACTCTTAGTCTTATATAGCAGCTCTTACAACAACTACTAACAACGACTAACTATTCTCATAACTAACTAACCAACTCTGCCAGCTCAGCTTATTGGCTCAATTGCTATTTATCCCTGACAATACGGTTAATATAAAAAGGTTATATAAATATTTAGTCATGAATTAAAACATTAAAAAATATATATTTAATTAAAAAAGATGCAGAATTTTCTTTCTATACTTTATTCTACTATTAATGTTGGATAAACCACCAAAATATATTTGAATAATTTTATCGCTGAGAAAAATGCACTTGAATTCCATTATCGACAAAAATGCGACAAAAATGTCCAACATTAAATATATATTCTCAAAAAATATTTTAAAAATTAAATTTTAATGTAGTTTTTTACAAGATAATTAGAAAAATGAAATATTTTTATCGTTAAAATTTAGTGATCTTTCGCTAAATATATATTTTTTTTGTTATTTTTTGTCAACAACCAGTAATATTTTAAAAAAATAAAAAATATAGAGAACGATATTTTCGTATTTTTAAATTGTTTAAAAATATTTTTATCGATAACAAAATTTAAATATATTTTTATTGATAACAAAATTATTCCGACGTGATTTTTGTAGTTTAGTCATTAATGCTTGTAAAATTAAGCACCATGAAAACGGTTTCTGAGTATGTAGTTATCCCTGGCCAATTCAATTATCTACAATGGTTACGTGTACCAAATATATAATGGGTTTCCAGTTTACGCACCTCTAAAATTTAATTAAAAGGTACATTATTTCTGATGATTATAGGTACCAACAAATCAGAGTGTTGGATAAATCGTTTGTTAGGAAAGCAATTTTATTTACTGTAATTTATTCAAAGCAATGACATGAGATATACTTTCCAAATTGCCGTAGATATGATACGTGAAGAAATAAAGAAGACATAATCACTTTAAATAAGCTACGTTATATTAAAATTTATGAAATGTAAACTTATGCTTGTTTACTTTGATATAATTAATTTTAAAAAGGAATACAACGATGATTAATTACGTTTAGAGTCTAGAATAAAATGAAATAAAATGGCCAGCGACACGACACGGAATATAAATGAGAAAGAAGCGCTAAATGACTAGTCTATTCAATTATGCAATTGATTAC
>NC_029775.3:92099870-92108534 GCF_000817695.3 Arachis duranensis | reverse complement strand
TAATCTAACTATATATTTAATAAAACTTAAATATTTTTGGGTTATAATTATATTGAATGTAAACCGAATTTTTAAAGTTTTAACAATAATTTATAAAAAAATTTATTTATAATGGATTTATTTATAAAAAAAACTTATTACCAAAAATTTGATATCCTTATTTCTGAATTTTAATTGATGCTTTTTTTTATCTATTTTCTAATTCAACAAGTGTGATTAAAAATAAAACAATAAATTTATAATTAATATAACATAATATTGAAATTAATTTAAAATATATATACCGTTTTTAGTTTTCTTAGGGTGCACATGGGTCAGGTGAAGTTGGGTTCGCCTTGATCCAGAATCGGCCCTAAATAATGATCGAGTCTATTTTTTGAGACCCATACCCAATCCTAGATCCAATAAAATCACACCAAATTATCTCCTAAAATATTTGGGTCCGGGTTGGAGATGCGACAAACTTTATGAAAATAATGGAGTTTACTGGGATGCGACAAACTTGCCTAAAATTACAAAAAAAAATGTATCCTGGTATTTAAAGTCAAAATAATTTATTTTTGAAAATAATATTTATTGAGTCAGTAAATTGGATGCCATTGTCCATGATGATGGAGTGGAGAACTCCAAACCTTGTGACAATGTTCCTATATAAGAATTTTCGACTTCTTTGAGCCCTGATAGTTACTAAGGGTTCTGCCTTAATCTATTTGGTAAAATAGTCAATCCACACTATGAGGTATTTGACTTGGCCTAATGCTTGAGGGAATGATTCGAGTAGATCAAGTCCCCATTTCGCGAATGGCTATGGTGAGGTAACATTGATGAGTTCTTCGGGAGGTGCCACATGGAAATTAGCATGTTTCTGGCAAGGCGAACATGTTTTGACAAACTCGGCTGCCTATTTTACAAGCCTTTTGGCCTACTTTTCGTTCTTGAGAAGTGTATCAAATTTGAGGTAGTTGACTATGGGAGTAACCTATCCTAAGTTCTGGTTGGATATGGCTAACACTTCTGGTTTCGAGTTGTCTTCCTCTTTTGATATTGATGGTGTTTGTAGGGACTCTTAAATAAGACTCCTATTGTTGCCCCCTGACTTAGTGCTGGCTAACTTTGAGAGAGCGTTAGTTCGGGCATTGAATTCCCTAACTATATGTCGGACCTCACTTTCTGTAAAGTGTGTAAGCTATTCCTGGGTTTTATCCAAGTATTTTCTCATAGTAGGGTCTTTAGCTTAATAGGTGTCATTGATTTACGAAGTGATTACTTGTGAATCGCTGAACACCATAACTTTTTCTGCTCTGACCTCCTTAGCCAACTTCAAGCCAGCAGGTAAGGCTTCATACTCTGCTTGGTTATTAGAGGCAGGGAACTCGAACCTCAACGATAGCTCTATCCGAGTTCTTTGATCACTTTCTAGTATAATACCAGCCCCACTTCCAGCTTTTTTGACGATCCATCCACATATAAACTCCACATGGTGGGTTTTTTTGGACTGTTGGTGCATTCAGCAACGAAATCGGCCAGATATTATGACTTAACTGCTATCCGAGTTTCGTACCTAAGGTCAAACTTGGACAGTTCTACCGCCCATTTCAGAATTCTTCCTGCCAAGTCTGTTTTTTGTAGAATATGTTTCATTGGTTCATTAGTGCAAATTTTGATGGTGTAAACTTGGAAGTAAGGTCAGAACCTTCAAGATGTGAGGACAAAGGCGTAAGCAAACTTCTCTATCTTCTAGTAGTTCAACTCTGCCCCTTGTAGGACTTTGCTGATGAAGTAAATAGGTTGCTACCCCTCTTCATCGTCTCAAAGTAGGGTCGAGGCTATAGCCTGACTTCTAACTGATAGATACAGCACGAGTTCATCTCCTTTGATAGGTCGGGTAAGTACGGGTAGTTGTCCCACTAATGCCTTAAAGTCTTGAAAGGCTTGTTCGCACTCTAGGATCCACTCAAATTGCTTTCCTTTTCTTAGGATTGAGGGTTGATCTAGCCAAGAATCTGGATAGAGCTGCTAACCTTCTATTTAACTACTGTACCTCCTTGATGAAAGTCAGACTTTTCATGTTAAGTATAGCTTGACATTTGTTTGAGTTCGCTTCTATACCTCTTTGGGTTAGCATAAACCCCAGGAACTTCTCAGCTTCTACTGTGAAGGTGCATTTCGATGGATTTAACCTCATCTCATGCTTCTTTATAGTGGAAAATACCTCAGAGAGGTCAGATAGTACTGTCTTATCCTCTTAGGTCTTGACGAGCATGTCATCCACGTAGACTTCCATTAGTTTTTCTATGTGGGTGGAGAACACTTTTTTTATTAGTCGTTGGTATGTAGCTCCCGCGTTCTTCAACCCAAAAGACATTACTATGTAACAATTGTTTGTCTGTGGTGTTATGAACGAGGTCTTTTCCTCGTCTGGCTTGTACATCGGGATCTGATTATATCACGAGTAGGCATCCATGAAGGAAAGATATCTGTAGCCTGAGGCTGCATCGACCAAAGCGTTAATACTGGAGAGTGGATAAGGATCTTTAGGGCAGGCTTTGTTGAGGTTGGTGTAATCAACACACATTCTCTATTTTCCGTTTTGCTTTTTCACCAATACAACGTTGGCTAGCCAAACCGATATTTTACCTCCCTTATAAATCTGGCTTCTAGCACGGCCTACACTTGCTCTTTTACAACATGTGTTCGCTCTGGTCCAAGTCTCCTGCGTTTCTACTATACAGGTCGGGAGCTCGGGTACACAGAAAGTTTATGGGACATCAGGTCGGAATTTATGCCGAGCATGTCGGAGGCTTTCCAGGCAAAGAGGTCAAAATTTCTTCATAACAAGTCAACGAGCTGTTTCCTCAGGCTCTCTTTTAAGTTTGCCCTTATACTTGTTGTCTTGTCATGATCGTCTCTAATTCGAACCTCTTCAAGTTTGCCTTCAGGTTGAGGGCATAATTCTTTGCCAACTCGGGCTCCTCATAGCTCGATAGTATTGACCTCCTTGCCTCCCGAGTTGCCTTTCACACTAAGGGTCTCGTTATAGCACTTCCTTGGTAGCTTTTGATCCCCTTTGATGGTGGCAATCCCTTCGACCGTAGAGAATTTCATGCAAAAGTGGGGAGTAGAGACCATAGCTGCAAGTCTATTTAAGGCCGTCTGACCTATTAGAGCATTGTAGGCCAAGTTTACATTGATAACGATGTAGTCGATGATTAGGGGCCTGGACTTGGTACCCTGTTTGAAGGTGGTGTATAACGAGATATAACTGAGAGGTTGGATTGAGGTGTCTCTCAGTCCAAACAAGCTATCGGGGTATGCCTTTAGATATTTTTCTTCTAACTCGAGCTTGTCGAAAGCGGGTTTGAACAAAATATCAGCTGAGCTTCCTTGATCTATCAATGTGTGATGAAGGTTTGCGTTAGCCAGGATCATTGTTATCACTACTGGATCGTCGTGCTCAAGCAGTAGACCTTGTGCGTCTTCCTTTGTGAAAGAGATGGTGGGTAGGTGGTCAGTTGACTGCTTTCCCGACTTGGTACACTTCTTTGATGTGTCTTTTTGTGAGGATTTTGACATTCCTTCTCCTGCGAATCCTCCATTAATCATATGGATGTGTCGATCCGGGGTGTGAGGAGGTCATTACGGTCTTTCTCCTTCTTCATCCCTTTTCCTCTTCCTTGGGTCGTCCGACCTTTCTGCACGGTATTTATCAAGTCGGCCTTCTCTGGCCAACTTTTCAATAATATTTTTCAGGTCGTAATATTCATTGGTAGAGTGGCCATAGAGTTTATGGTATTTGCAATATTCTGTCCAACTTTCAGTTTTCTTGTGCTTGATTGGACGAGGTGGGGAAAGTTTTTCCGTGTGACATATTTCTCTGTAAACGTCCACTAGGAAGACCTTGAGAAGAGTGTAGTTGTGATATTTTTGAGGTTTTTCTACACTCGACTCCTCTCTTTTCTTAGGTTCCCTTTCTTTGTCCCGAGGTGGATAGGGCAGGTTTGATCTTGAGGGAGGCTCTCTTAGTCAGGAATTTTCTTTCATGTTGATATACTTCTTGGCCCTCTCCTGAATCTTGTTTAGAGAGGTCGGGTGTCTTTTAGATATGGATTGGGTGAATGGTCCTTTCTGAGGCCATTGACTAAGCCCATAATCATAGCTTCAGTTGGTAGAACATGAATCTCCAAGCAAGTATTGTTGAATCTTTCCATGTAATCTCGAAGGGTTTTCCCGACCTCTTGTTTTAGTCCCAGTAAGCTCGGTGCAAGTTTTGTTTTATCCCTTTGAATAGAAAACCTGGTCAAAAATTTTCTGGCTAGGTCATCGAAGCTGGTGACCGACCACGGATGCAGGCCGTCAAACAACTTCATTGCAGCTTTGGTCAGGGTAGTACGGAAGGCTTTGCAACGTGCAGCGTCAGAGGCGTCCGCCAGATACATTCGACTTTTGAAGTTGCTTAGGTGGTGCCTTAGGTCGGATGTCCCGTCATAGAGATACATGTCAGAAAATTTGAAATTTTTTGGAACTTTGGCCCTCATGATCTCTTCTGTAAATGGGTCGTCTCCTCCTAAGGGGCTTTCCTCCTGATCTGTCCTGTTGGTCTGACTTCGGAGGTCAGCCTCCAGCTTCTGGAGCTTTTCTTCTAGCTTTTTGTGTCGTCTTACTTCTCTCCTCAATTCCCGTTCTGCCTCCCGCTGTCGTTCAGCCTCATGCTCGAGCTGTCGGAGCTGATCTTGCTGTCCAAGGACCATGTCCAATATCTCTATCGCCTGGGGGTGGTCCTCATCCTCGGAGTGGTATACTTCAGAATGGATTCTTCTTGGATAGGGGTTTCCCGAAGGCCCTTCTACGTGGGGTCCCTCAGATGCGGTGCGGCTGTCCTTCTGTTGGTAGTCCGCCATGGTTATGGGATGAATTTCAGGTTCTCGGCAATGGCACCAATGTTCCGAGAGTTACCTGAAACGTTGATTTGGGCTTGAACATGAGGTCCAAGTCCCTTTGTGTGGCAGCGTCTGACTTGTGACGCCGAGGTGCCACCTGTCCGAGTTCGTCGTGAGGAGGTCGGGGGTGGTACCTACAAGAGACTCCGATACTTAAGTTAGCAAGGGCTTTCAACAGGTTTTTAGTAGATTAGAGTAGGAGTTATACCTGGGAGGTGCCAGTGTATTTATAGTAGAATTGCTAAGTCTTTCGTGGCCAAGATTATAGTGGCTAAGAGTGGCTAAGTTTTGACTGACCAATGAACACATGACATGTGAAAAGTTAGGTAGAAATTGTTAGTTAAAGTGATAGGTCCTTATTGTTAGTGATTATTGAAGGACAAAAGAGTAAATAAACTGACCAAAATGATGTGTATATCATGTGGGCTTTTTTTTTAAAGAAAAAAAATCTGTTAGTATTTTTTGAGTGAATAATTTCAAAACATTAACAGTTGGGCCTTAGTGTGAAAATCTATTATAATGTTGGATCAATAAAAGGTCATGAACTATTAATGATGATGAGAGTAATCTAAAAAAAATAAGAACTAAATCATGTAATATTTACTTGAGCTCTTATTATTAATATATATGTGGCATGAATTATATGAGAGTATAAATTTACAAAGTGTTAAAATTTTATAAGAAAATATTTTTATTTTGAATAAAAATAACTATTAAACAGTATTGTTGATATTATTATAGTTATTATTATTTTTGTTCTTGTTATTATTTATATTATTATTATTATTAAAAGAGAAATAATAATTTTATTAATGTTATGCCCTAATATGTTATGCCTAATATTTTTAGAATCATACTATATAAATTTGGTTAGATTTTTATAAATTTTTTATTATAATTATTTGTTATTTTAAAATTTAAAATGTAAAAAATTTATACTGAAATGCCACATTAGAAAATTATATATAGGTTACTTTTTTCAAAAACAAAATTTATAGTTTAAATTTATATGTTTATAGATATACAATTTTATTTGAGTTTCAGTCAAATATAAAATATGAATTTCAGTTTTTATTAATTTTTATTCTATTTTTATCTTTTATTGTAACATGTAGGAGACAGTAGTGACCTCGGCCATCCAAAAATTTTAAAGAATTATTATATTTACATATGAGATATATGTCTAAAGAAATAAAAAAATATTATGTAATTTAGTAACTTTATATGTATTAATTTTTTATTATGTAATGGATTTATATCTTAATTATTTAGCTCTCTAATATTTTTTACTTAACCAATTTGTTATCATATACTCAAGTTTTTGTACTTATCAAATTAATTTTTATATATTTATCTCTATATCTATTTTAAGAAAAATTATTTGTTCTTTTCATAATAACATATTTAGCATTTATATTATTATATAAAATATTAGTAATGACTTACAAAATTATATTCTAGTAATTATATTGTGTATCTTAGATGTTATTTTCTTATAAAAAAATACGCAATTTTTTGTTTAATTTTACATTCTTAAAAAACTTTACGTAATCTTTTTTTATCTTAACTTATTTTATTTCAGCTATCATTTTATTTTGATATTCGTATCTTATATTTGATGACGGTATTATACTTTTTAAGTAATTAACAATTTATGATTTTTTCAAGTAATTTTAATTAATAATTTTTGTAACTAAATAAATATAAATTTTTGATTCATTATAATTTTATAATATATTATCGATATTGTTGTCTCTTTTATGTAATTGTCATATAAAAAATAATTTATAAGATTTTTTCTTTATATTTGGATAAAAACTAATTCAATAACTATATATTATTCTTAAATTGCTTTTATGTATTAAAAAAATCTAAAAAAGAAGTTAAAAAATTTGTCTATAATTCGATCCCTCCATATTAAAAATTCTAGATCTATCCCTGATAATCTAAATACAAAAATATTTTATACACTATTATAATTAAAATATCTTTTACCGTAATTTTACATGGATAATCTAAGAAAATACGAGTGACTTTTTTTGTTTTATATTTTTATGTTTTGTGCTTGTCAATGCTCATTTCTTCTTTAGTTTTAAAATTTATATCATGGAATTAACAAATAATATGTATAATCATGGATATACAAATAAAAAAAACATTTTTAGTTAAATAAAAATTAATAAATTAATATCTTAAAAAAGCATAAATGTTAGATAAAAACTAACAAATTTACTTCACAAATCGTAGTGATTTTGCAGATTTTATATTTGTTTTTTTAAAGTTTTATACAAGGACCACGTTTTATCTAAATATTGAGAGAAAAAATTTAACAGTGAATTTAATTTTAAGATAATCTAGTATGATTGATTTTCAACTAGTTTTTTAAGTGAATTATAGAAGGTATGACATTATGAATTCAAGATTTATGGATGTCAATTTTAGTGGATTCACAAAGTAAAAAAAAGTAAATTTTATTAATAAAACTATTATGAAGATTTTAAATAAGAACAATGCTATAGACTAACAAGTATTATCATTTTTTGTCAGCACTTAGTAAGTAATAATTTGTACCCATATTTATAGAGATTTTGTACACAATAAACATACAGTTTACACCAATGTTTATTAAAGTTTTGCACATATGAATCATTACCATTTGCACTCAAAATTTTTAGAGTTTGAACATATAAATTAATAAAATTTATCTGTTAAAAATAATTTAGTATTTATATTTATCAAAAGATGAACAAAATTATTAAAAATTACTAATTTTCAAAAAATTTTATTTTAATAATAATAAAATAATAACTATGATAATATCAATACTGTTTAATAGTTAATTTAATTTTTATTCAAAATAAAAATATTTTGTTATAAAATTTTAACATTTTATAAATTTATACTCTCATATAATTCATGCCACAAATAATCAAATATATTAATAGTAAGAGCTCACATAAATATTATATGATTTAGTTCTTTTTTTTTTGGATTACTCTCATTATTAATAGTTTATGACTTTTTATTGATCTAACATCATAATAAATTTTTACACTAAAGTCCAACCATTAAAGTTTTAGAATTATCCACTCAAAAAATGCTAACAGATTTTTTTCATCAAAACAAAGGCCCACATGATATATAAATTATTTTGGTCAATTTATTTACTCTTTTACCTTGCTACTCACTAACAATAAGGCCTATCACTCTAACTAACAACTTTTACCTAACTCTCCACATGTTATGTATTTATTGGTAAGTCAAAATTTAGCCACTCTTAGTCACTATAACCTTAGCCACCAAAGACCTACCTATATATATAGCATAGTGAGAAGTGGTGACTAAGAGTGGCCAAGAGTTGACTAATCTATAGAAAGAGGATATGTGGTGATTCAATGAATTGAAGATGAATTTAGGATGCTCCAACTTTTTGGAGGTCTACTGTGCTCTGTATGCTCCAGTGCTGCCAAGTGTTAAGATTGTGATATGTGAAATTTTTTTTAAAATAAACCCTTGTCCTGAAGGATATAAGGAAGGTGACCATACCAGTGTGGTAGAATGCTTCTTATTATTATATAGTCAAATTAATATATAACAATTTTTATTTTACTTATATTCAATTTATTTTAATTTTAAAGTCATTCATTTTAAAATTAATTATATTTTATTTAACTATAAATTTTATTAAATATATACAAATTAAAAAGATAAATAAAAAATTTATTAA
>NC_029775.3:92055045-92099814 GCF_000817695.3 Arachis duranensis | reverse complement strand
TTAATCACAATTTTTTTATGATTATATGATATCTATTAATATTATTTTTTCAATAAATACTTGTAGTATATAATAATAGGTAAAGGCTCACATGCAGTTGTCTTCACAAGAAGTTACTAGTTGAAAAATTTTATAAGTATAAATACTTGTAATATATTCTTGTAAAAAATACTCATTTTTCTTCTAGATTTATGTTGTTAAAAGAAAAAATTTTATAAAAATATCTTATATCTTGTATTTTATAAGAGTATAAGGGTTTGTGTCTTTCAAGTAATTAATAATTTATAATTTATTTTCAAATTTTTTAAAATTTTTGAAATAATTAATTTTAATTAATAAGATATGTGATAATTATTAACTAAAAATATTATAAATTATTGATATTTTATAATTTTATAATGTACTATTGATATTGTTATATTTCTTTTATGTAATATTAAAAATAAAATTATAAAAAAATTATAATTATATATATATTGATAAATTTTTTAAAAATTAACTCTAATAACTATATGTTAATTATTTTTATAAAATAAAAAAATTTATCTAAAATTCAGCCCCTCCATATTAAAATTTTTGGATTCGTCCTTGCACACATACGTGCGAAATGAGCGAAAAACACGCACACGTGCGAAACGAGCGAAAAGCACACAAAAAAACACACACACACAAACACACGCGTGCAAAACAAGCGAAAAACACAAAAAAATATAATATAAAAAAACACACACGTGCGAAACGAGTGAAAAACACAAAATAAATTAAAAAAACAAACACACGTGAGAAACGAACGACAAAAACGCACACGTACAAAACGAGCGAAAAACACGAACACGTGTGAAAAGAGCGAAAAAGCACAAAGAAAAACACACACACATGCAAAACGAGTGAAAAACGCCCATGTCCGAAACGAGCGAAACACACAAAAAAATACACACGCACACATGCGAAACGAGCGAAAAACACAAAAAACATGCATACTCACGTGCGAAACGAGCGAAAAATACGCGCACATGCGAAAAGAGCGAAAAACACAAATAAAAACACACACACGTGCAAAACGAGAAAAAACACACACACATGCAAAACGAGCGAAAGATATGGGGAGGTGCGAAACGAGCAGAAAACACAAAAAAAAATAAAAAAACACACACACTTGCGAAATGAGCAAAAAAGGCAAAAAAACACACACATGTGTGAAACGAGCGAAAAACACACAAAAATAAATAAAAAAACACACACGTGCTAAACGAGCAAAAAACACACACGTGCGAAACAAACGAAAAACACAAAAATGAAAAACACACATGCGCGCGTGTGAAACGTGCGAAAAATGCACATGTGCGAAATGAGCAAAAAATACACGTGCGAAACGAGCGAAAAATAAGCACACGTGTGAGACGAGCGAAAAACACAAAAAAATAAAAAACACACATGCGAAATGAGCGAAAAACACACACAGGTGCGAAACGAGCGAAAAATACAAAAAAAAAACACATACACCCGTGCGAAACGAGCAAAAAAGATAAAAATAAATAAAAAAATACACACGTGAGAAACGAGCGAAAAACACAAAAAAAATCACACACCCGAGTGCGAAACAAGCTAAAAACACAGAAACGAAAAAACAAACCCACATGCGTGCGAAACGAGTGAAAAATACACAAATGCAAAACGAGCGAATAACACGCACATGTGCGAAACCAGCGATAAACAAAAATAATAAAAAAAGCACACACGTGTAAAACGATAAAAAACACACACAGGTGCGAAATGAGAGAAAAACACAAAAATAAAAAAATAAAAAACACACATACACACACTTGCGAAACGAGCGAAAAACACACACACTCGCGAACGAGCGAAAAATGCAAAAAAAACACACACGTGTGAAACGAGCGAAAAACACAAAAAAATAAATACACACACAAGTGTGAAAAGACCGAAAAACACACACACGGCGAAATAAAAATAAAACAAAAAAACGCACGCACGTGCTAAACGAGCGAAAAACACACGGACGTGCGAAACAAATGAAAAACACAAAAATGAAAAACACAAACGCACGTGCGAAACAAGCAAAAAACACACAAGTGCAAAACGAGCAAAAAACACACACGTGCGAAACGAGCGAAAAACAAGTACATGTGCGAAACGAGTGAAAAACACAAAAGAACACACACGTGCGAAACGATAAAAAAAACACACATGTGCGAAACGAGCGAAAAACATACACACGCCTGCGAAGTGAGCGAAAATCATGCATACGTGCGAAACAAGCGAAAACACAAAAAAGATTAAACAAATAAAAAAACACACGTGCGAAAAGAGCAAAAAACACGTGCAAAAGGGTCTATAAAAAACAATCAAATTAAAAACAAAAATAAAAAAAATTAACTCATAAAAAATTTAAAATATCCGAGTTAAAATTTTATATCTATACAAAAACCAAATTTTTTTTCTCCTAAATTATAGAAAAAATATTTTAAAAAATACATCATCCATTAATATTTTGACGAAATATGAGAGGAAGTAACCTCTGTGCTTTCAAAGTACATGCAAAGGGTCTTTTATTTAAATAAAATAAAAAATTATAATCTTCAACAATTCACAGAAATAAAATAGTTGCTTCAATGGGGAAGATATACAATTTTGCAACACCCTAATATTTTTTGTAATTAAATTTCACGCGTGGGATGGTTGAGAATAGAATATAGTTGTTAGAACCGAATCGGTAATTAAATCAGTCTAAGTTATTGAATCATTAGATTATTAATTTAACGGGTGAGTTACAGATTGAACTAATTGACCTGATCGCCATTAACCTCAACCTTCTCTACTTGCTCCTCCTGATGGGGTGGCTTTCCATATGGTGGCTTCTCGTGTGGTGGTTTTTCATATGGTGGCTTCTCATGTGGTGGCTTCTCATAGGGTGGCTTGTCGTGTGGTGGTTTCTCGAATGGTGGCTTATGGTATGGAGGCTTCTCATAGGGTGGCTTTTGGAATGGAGGCTTGTCGTGAATAGGTTTAGGGTATTCATCAGCAATGGAGACTGCTGCAAACACCAATGCAAGTAGCAACACTGCAAGTGTGTATTTGGGAGCCATGTTTGTTTTGGATGCTGAAACCAGGGAGGAGGGAGTGGGGTTTTATAGTGGTTCCATGCCATGCATGATGGCGTCATGGCACTTGTCATCTCTTCATTCTTTAGTCTCTTAAGTCCAATTGTTAATATTTGTAGTGGAATTTATTCAGACTTTGACAGAGACGGATGTCTGATCTGTGTGTTTGTCTTCGTTGTTGGGTCATATTTTATCTTATGTAATAACTAAAACCTTTGGACTGTTAGGAATAAGCTGCACGAGTTGAAATCTTTGACTATTTTGCTCAAATAATACGTCGTTAGGTAAATAATGTTATCAGAATCATAGGTGAAATTCGTCAAAAGTATGTCCTTCTTTTTCACATATTTTGGCTTATGTAGGACCAATAGTAAGCAATGCATATGCTTTTGTTTTCCCATCCACGAATAATATTTCCCCGCATATTTTATTTGTCGCCTCGGCTGCGCATCATACCGTTAGTGCCTTCTATTTTTATTTCGGAGAATAACATTGGAAAAAGTTCCAATGAAAATACTTTATTTAAATAAATTTGATAATATTTTGACAATCACTTTCTCTAGACATCTAAAATATTTGTTAAGTCTAGTTTGATTTTGGGTTAATTTATGATGATAAACATTCATTTGGGTTGAAAATCCAATATAGTTTAATGTGTGTTTTATTGTGGCAGGTCCATTAATTAGTTTTCACAGTCCAAAGCTAGCATATGCTTCAACCATGTCAAAGAGCCAATGCTCCTCATAGCACCGTTCAGCAATCAAATGTTTATATGATTTGCTAAATGTTATAAGAAGACACCTGTATCATGCAAGGACAGGTGTGGCTCTGTAAAAGCAAGAAAGGACACTAAGACACCCACTAACCCAAGGACATCACCTGAGCAATACTAGGATCGTGGTTGAGCAAAATACAAACGAGCAAAGAGCAACTAGCAGCAGCAGGAGAAAAATGGAGCAGAATGAAAAAGGAGAACATGCCAAGGAAGGAAGAAAAACAAAAGACAGCAGAGGTAGTGGTCGAGCTCCTCGGACAGCAGAGGTGGTGGAGCAGGATGAAGAAAGCACTGCCTGCCAACAGGGACAGCTCCAACGAGCAGCTGGCACAAGGAAATGGAAGATGCAAAAATGAAGGCAAGTTGAAGATATATAACAAGCTTCATTCCATCATTTCAAAGGAAGAAAGAGAGCGCACACACTCAGAGCACATCTCTAACACAGAGCTGTAATCTCTTTCTTCTACTCAAGCTTAATTTCTGATCTTTTTGTTATGACTATCTTGTGTCATTTTCTGTTTTGAGAAAAGGCTAATCTTGTGAGGTTGAAAAGCCAATGAGTGAAAAGGCAAGAGTGATACAAAAGAGCCACTGATTTGGTTTTTGAACTAGGATTAGTTTCCCTTACCAAGTTGGGTTAGCACTTGGGAAAATTGAATCTGGTTGATTCCCCTTCCTAGTTGGGACAACACTATGGGAAGCTAAGCTTTGGTGATGAAAGCTTAGAGGGTAGATACTAGTTGAATTAGGGAGAAATTCAATAGTATTGGTGAATGTAATCTGTGAATGATTAGTGAAAATTCTACCATGGTTTGTGGTGGAGACTGGCGTAGGATTCATTGCACAAAGAATCCGAACCAGGATACATGCTAGTCTTCATCTTCTCTTCCTTGCTCTTTATATGTTCTGCGTATGAGTTAATTTCAAATAATCTCCTGCAAACCGAGCTACTACTAAAACAGAGTTTGGAACTCTAAGTTTTAAGCCAACTTGATTCAACCCCCCTTCTCAAGTTCAACTAGAATCATCAATTGGTATCCAGAGCAAGGTCTCAAGGAGTCAAGCTTCACAGCTTGGAGCAAAGATCCATGGCCAACAACATGAGTCCCACTATAGTGGCTTTCACTCTCATTGAAGGGCAGTCTAATAATAGACCTCCCTACTTCAATGGCAGCAACTACTTTTATTGGAAGGAGAGAATGAGAATTTTCGTGCAGTCGATCGACTACAACATCTGGAAGATTATTCTCAACAGTCCAAACATTTCCACTAAACAGAATGTTGATGGAGAAGTTGTGGCAAAGAAAGACAGCGAATGGATAGATGAAGAAAAGAAGAAGGTTGAACTCAATGCCAAAGCAATCAACCTGATGCGCTGCACAATCAGTTTCGAAGAGTTCAGAAAGGTGTCTACATGCAAAACGGCTAAAAAAATATGGGATAAGCTCAGACTCACTCATGAAGGCATTGAGCAAGTGAGGGAAACCAAAATTGACATGCTGATGAATGAGTATGAAATGTTCACTATAAAGGAGGATAAGAGTATCGATCAAATGTTCGAAAGGTTCTCAATAATCATCAACAATCTGGACGCCATGGGAAGGAACTACTCTGAAGAAACTCTAGTAAGAAAGATCCTGAGAAGTCTTACTAAGAAATGGGAAGTAAAAAGTACAGCCATCTCTGAGAGGAATGATTTGATTAAAATCACCTATGATGAGCTAAGAGGTAAGCTGCTGGCCTATGAAACCACTCACATGTCTCAAGACAAAGATGACAAAAAGAAAAATATAGCACTAAAATCAAGAATGACAGCCCAAGGAGAAGAATCTGATGACAGTTTCTCAGATGAAGAAATAGTGCTCTTTGCAAGAAAAATGGGAAGACTACTGAGATACAAAAGCAAAGGCAAAGGAAGCTCTTCATCCAAAGATGTCAAGAAAGATCAAGTCAAGTTCACATGCTGTCACTGCAAGGAACCTGGTTACTTCAAGTCAGATTGCCCTCAACTTAAGAAAGGCAAAAAATCCAAGAAAGACAAAAAGAAGGTGATGATGGTAACATGAGAGGACTTGGAGAACGACACCAGCTCAGAGAGCTCAGATCAAGAAGCTCAACTATGTCTGATGGCAGATCATAATGATGAAGATGAGGTAGATCTCTCTGACTTATCTATTGATGAACTGCACTACATTATCAAAGATATTTCTATGAACTCTAAGAAACTCTTGGATAAGTATGCAAAATGTAAGAAAGAAAATGAGGCATTGAGGACAAAAAATGATCTTCTTTTGAAAAAGGTTAAGGCTAATGAAATTGGTAATAAAAAATTTTTAAAAGAAGAAAACAGTGCCTTGCGAGCTGAATTAGAAAAATTCAAACTCAAGCATGAAGTCACTGCTTCCACTGATTTGATTTCTGAAAACAAGAAGCCGAATGAACAAATAAAAAATTTGAATGAAGACTTAGCAAAGTTTGTTCACGGTTCTCAAAATCTAAACAAACTGCTTGCTTGTCAAAGGTTTGGGTCTGAAAAATCTGGACTTGGATTCAAAGAGGAAAATAAATCTATTTTCAAGCCTAACTTCCAAAAATCTGAATCCTCCTCTTCCAAGTTTTTCAAACCAAAAGGATTCAGCAAACCTCAGAAATTAGTGGGCAAGAATCAGTGCTACAAGTGCAATAGAAATGATCATGATCCTCCTCAATGTTTCATCTTTCTTAAGTCTTTTGGTAATGATAGTAAATTATATAAAGTTGTTCATGATTTTAATGCTCTTGGGCAACCAAGAAGATTTCACATCAAATGATCCGAATGGATTTGGATACCTAAGGTTAGTTGAAGAACATGCAGATTTGCCTTATACCCAAGAAGAAAATAGACATGTGGTATCTTGATAGCGGATGTTCAAGGCATATGACCGGAAGGAATACTTTCTTCATTAAACTCAACAAGTATGATGGAGGATTTGTCACTTTTGGAGATAATGGTAAAGGTAAAATAATTACCATTGGTAAGGTTGGCAAAGATTTTTCAACTTGCATTGATAGTGTCTTTTTAGTTGATGGGTTAAAGCATAATCTATTGAGCATAAGTCAATTGTGTGTGACCTTGGATATGCTGTAACCTTTAGAAAATCTGATTGTAGAGTCATAAATGAGAAAACAGGGGCTATTTTATTTGTTACCAAAAGAAGTGACAATGTTTATGGTATCACTCTAGATGATCTAAAAGTTCAAAATGTAACTTATTTCTCTTGAATGGAATCTAAAAAATGGATGTGGCATAAGAGGTTAGGACATGCTAACATGTTCCAAATCTCTAAGCTTGTAAAGAGAGGCTTAGTTAGAGGTCTTCCTTATATAAAATTTGATAAGGACATCATTTGTGATGCTTGTCAAATGGGTAAACAAATTAAAATCTCTTTCAAACCAAAGGAAGATGTCTCTACTAAGAAACCATTGGAGTTGCTGCATCTTGATCTGTTTGGACCAACTAGGACTCAAAGTCTTGGAGGAAAGAGTTATGGCATGGTAATTGTGGATGACTATACTAGATTTGGCTGGGTGTTCTTTCTTGCTCATAAACATGAGGCCTTTTCTGTTTTTGAAAAATTCATCAAAAAGATTCAAAATAAAAAAAGTTTAAAAATTGTTTTAATTCGAAGTGATCATGGTAAAAAATTTGAAAATCAATACTTCGAATCTTTTTGTGATGAACAAGGCATATCACATAACTTCTCTTGTCCAAGAACTCCTCAACAAAATGGTGTTGTTGAAAGAAGAAATAGTAGTTTATAAGAAATGGCTAGAGCTATGTTATGTGAATATGAAATTCCCAAGTTCTTATGGGCTAAAGCTGTGAATACAGCTTGCTATGTTTTAAATAGAACCATCATTAGGAAGTTTTTGAAGAAAACCCCATATGAACTTTGGAAAGGGCATCCTCCCAATCTTAGTTATTTTCATGTGTTTGGCTGCAAGTGTTTTATTTTGAATATCAAAGAAAATTTAGGAAAATTTGATCCTAAAACACATGAAGGCATTTTTTTGGGTTATTCCACAAATAGCAAGGCCTATAGAGTCTATAACAAAAACTCTAAAACTGTTGAGGAAACCATGCATGTCACATTCTGTGAGTCTAACAATGTTCCTAATGTTTACATTGATGATAGTCCAGGTTTTGAAGGCGAATTACCAAAGAACACTGAACCAGTTCCAGAAAATCCAAGTTCTTATGAAATTACACCTGTTAGCTGCGAAAATTCCAATTCTGAAGGAGACAATTTGGAATTATCTCCTGTCGCAGCTGAAAACACTTATGCAGAGGCTATTGTTGATCAAGAGGAACCTGCATCTTTAACTCAAATCAAAAGGCCCAGAAAATAGAAATTTTTGAAAAATTATCCTGAGAAATTCATAATTGGTGATCCCTCCAAAAGTATTTCAACAATATCATCTTTGAAAAGAGCTTAATCCAACAACTTAACTCTTTTATCAAAGATTGAACCTCAAAACATCCAAGAAGCTCTTGCTGATCCATCTTGGGTGTTAGTTATAGAGAAGGAATTGCAGCAGTTTGAGAAAAATCAGGTCTGGTCATTAGTGCCTTACCCAAATGGAAAGAAAGTCACTGGCACTAAATGGATTTTCAGAAACAAACTGGGTGAAGATGGAACCATAGTCCGAAACAAAGCTAGATTGGTTGCTCAAGGATATGATCAAGAGGAAGGGATTGATTTCGATGAATCCTTTGCACCTGTAACTCGAATGGAAGCCATCAGATTGCTCCTTGCATATACTGCTCATTGTGGCTTCAAGCTATTCTAAATGGACGTAAAATGTGCTTTCCTCAATGGCATAATAGATAGAGAAGTTTATGTGGCTCAACCACCTGGGTTTGAAAACAAAACATTTTCTAACCATATTTTCAAACTAGCTAAAGTCTTATATGGTTTAAGACAAGCTCCTAAAGCTTGGTATGAGAGGCTTAACTCATTTTTATTAAAAAACAACTTTTAAAAAGGAGCCACTAACACCACTTATTTATTAGGAACTATCATGATCATTTTATTCTTGTGCAAGTTTATGTTGATGATATCATATTTGGTTCGGCTAATGAGAATTTGTGTGCAGATTTTGCTAAGCTTATGACCAATGAATTTGATATGAGCATCATGGGAGAGCTCAACTTCTTTCTAGGCCTGCAAATAAAATAAATTGCTGAAGGCATATTCATCCATCAAGAAAAATATGCTAAGGAACTTGTCAAGAAATTTGGGTTGGACTGTGCTAAGCTAATGGGAACCCCTATGCATCCTAATATCAAGCTTGATAAGGATGAAGATGGTAGAGATGTAGATGAGACACGCTATAGAGGGATGATTGGAACTTTGATGTATCTAACCTCCTCAAGGCCTGATATCATCCAAAGTGTTGGAGTTTGCTCAAGGTTTCAATCCAAGCCTAAGGAGTCCCATCTCTGAGCTGTCAAGAGTATCATCCGATATATACTTGGTACCACTGATTATAGTTTATGGTTTCCTAAGACTGATTCATTTCAATTAATGGGTTTCTGTGATGCAGATTTTGCTGGGGACAAGATTGATAGAAGAAGCACAAGTGGCATGTGCTGCTTTCTTGAGAAATTTCTCATTGTTTGGTCTAGCAAGAAGCAGGCTACAGTGGCACTTTCAACAGCCAAAGCTGAGTATATTGCAGCCTCCTCTTGTTGTTTTCAACTATTATGGCTGAAAACTCAACTGGCTGACTATAAATTGAATGTCTCTAATATTCCATTATTTTGTGACAACATGAGTGCTATCAATATTTCCAAAAACCCTGTTTTGCACTCAAGAACAAAGCACATTGAAGTTTGATTTCATTCTATAAGAAAACATGTGTAAAATGAAAATTTAGATATTCAGTTTGTTAACTCTGAAGGTCAGCTAGCATATATTTTTACCAAAACATTGATAGAGGAGAGGTTCTACATGTTACGAACTGAACTAGGCATTCTTGCTTCATCTTTGTTTTCTTAATGATTCTGATCATGAAATCTTTTATGTTTTGTCTCATAAATTGCAATGAGATTTTTTTGGCAGATGATGAGTAAACTTCATTAAGTCACTGTGAAGCTACTGTATTCAAATCTGACCATAATGAATGATGGACGTCAAGTGCTGAAGCAGTCTCTGGAGCTATGGGCTTTTTTTATTGAAAACTTTGGGGCTTTTTCAATTTTTTGGGATTTGGAACAAATTTTTGATGACTAAGTTTTTATGAAAAGTGGGCTTTCAAAATTTTTTTCAATTCGGCTTAATTCAATTTCAATTTTTTATTGAGACCACTAGACTTACTTCAATTTTTTGGCAGTCTCAAATTTTTGGCATTTGCACTTCATTTTATTTGGGCTTCATTTCAATTGCATCCTTTTATTCATTTCCACCTTTGTTTACTTTTCATCCTTATTTCAAACATACGAAGGTTACAGCTGTAACTTTTAAAATGTTTTCAAAGTTTGGAATTTTATCTTTTCAAGGTGCAACCTTTACACTTCTCTAAGCCTATATTAACTTCCCACTACATGCATCCATTCACAATACTCTCTCCACTCTTTCATCTTCTTCAAACCAGTGCTCTATAAAAATGGCACGAAAGAAAAGAGCAGTTCGTAGAGCATCCCATAGTGGCAACCATCATTCTGATCACACACTCTTCTCCCTCACAATCACCTACTCATTCTTCACCTCCATCACCACCAAACCCTTCTCCTGATATGGCCCGCACTAAGACCACTGCTCGCTGCCCTAGCGTTACTCCTCACCCTTCTCCTCCTCCACCGCCAAATACCTCTCAGCCTAGTTCATCAAAACCCAATTCTTCCAGAGGAAAGAAGCCTCTTCACGAAGACGAAGAGAATCCCCCCACTCAAGCTCGCCATACTCGCGATACAGTCATTGAATTTCATCTTCGTCCTGTTGGTGAACCTAGACTCTCCAATCTATTTCTTACAAGTCCTTTTATGCTGATTTTTCTGATGAGTCTTATGATCATCGCCATTTTCAATCCCTCATGAACTACTTATTTTGTAAAGATGTTTACAAGCGTACTCTCTATCCCTCTAAACTTGTCAATCTAGACAAACTCCATAGGAAATATTTGAAGTTTACCCCATTGTTTGCATGTCAAGGTTAGACACCTATCCTGTCCATCAAAGAGAAAATTTATCCTGATTTGGTAAAACAGTTCTATATCAACATGTCATACAAAGAAGAGAGAATCGCTTCTTTTGTTAAAGGCAAAAAGTGATCATTCTTGACAAATATCACCTAGGTAAAGCCTTAGATTACCAGGACCGAGGACCTGATGTCTACACCTCTGGTAAGTGGGATGAAACGCTGAATGTCTCTTACTTTGATGCCCTAAGCACTGTCTGCATCAATATCCCTCTCCTTGAAGGTAACACTCCAACACATAAGTCTCTTGGTCCGGTCTGTGCCCAGTTGTATCAGATTGTAAATCACATCATCTTACCTCAGAGCGGCTCTTTTCAATGTGTCTCATTTTGTGTCACACTGTTTTTGTATGCATTGCTTTCAAAAATTCCCATTTCTTTTGCTTACTTACTTGTGAGACATATGTATGCTTGTGTCAGTACCAAAAATGTGTTACCCTATGGCATGCTTCTTACAAAAATTTTTCAATATTACAATGTTGATTTTGGGGCTGAAATTGCAAAAGATTGTAACTCATATATCAAAGGGGGTGGTGCAGTAAATAAAATAGCTCCCAGGCGTCGCCGAACTGATGACAGCACTGATGTTTCCTCTGTTGATGAGGATCCTCTGATCCTCCCTTCCACCTCCACTACGATCAAGGTCATGACCCGCATTCTGAAGAATGTGCTTGAAGAATTCATCAATTTGAAAGATCTTCTTCTCACTCATGGTGCCGAGCACAAAAGGAACCAAGTTTTGGAAGAAAATGCTCTCAAGAAGACCAAGGGAAGGATTCAGATTCTAAGGGACTTTGTGGAGGATGTCGAGGTTGGCCTCACAACTTTTGACAATGAGGGGGAGGACGATGGAACCTCCGATGAATCCAACTCTGATGCCTATCTCATTTTATCTCATCTGTGATTATGACTTAGTTTACTTCTAGACTTGTTTATTTTTTGGATGACTGTAAAGACCTTAACTACTCTGCTACTTATACTATATGCACCAGCCACTAACAAATTTTGTGCAAGTTTTTCCTTTTCTTCCTTAATGACAAAAGGGGGAGAAAAGAAAAAGAATGTTAGTTTTGGCTTAGGGGTTAATAGTATAGTTAAGAACAATGATGCTTTTTGGTGCTATTTGTCCAATGATGCGTATCATGCCTAGTGTTATTTGCTCTGTGTCATTTTTATTGTGATATATTGTTTGGAAATATTGGTCTTGGCTACTTTTAAGCTCTGTCCAGGTAAAGGTGTAAGCCATGATCAGGGGGGAGTAATGCTAGCATTAAGGGGGGGGGGGACAACTCACAATCCAAATGTCATCAAAGGGAAGTGTTCTTAACTCTTTTAAATTAGTCTTTAATTTCCCTATTTTATCATGTTTGTCATCAAGGGGGAGATTGTTAATTCTAGTTTGATTTTGGGTTAATTTATGATGACAAACATTCATTTGGGTTGAAAGCCCAATATGGTTTAATGTGTGTTTTATTGTGGCAGGCCCATTAATTAGTTTTCACAGCCCAAAGCTAGCATATGCTTCAGCCATGTCAAAAAGCCAATGCTCCTCATAGCACCGTTTAGCAATCAAATTTTTATATGTTTTGCTAAATGTTATAAGAAGACAGATGTATCATACAAGGACATGTGTGGCTTTGTAAAAGCAAGAAAGGACAGTAGGACACCCACTAACACAAGGACATCAGCTGAGCAATACTAGGATCGTGGTTGAACAAAACACAAACGAGCAAAGAGTAACTAGCAGCAGCAGCATGGAAATGGAGTAGAATGAAAAAGGAGAGCATGCCAAGGAAGGAAGAAAAAAAAGGACAACAGAGGTAGTGGTCGAGCTCCTCGGACAATAGAGGTGGTGGAGCAGGATGAAGAAAGCACTGCCTGCCAACAGGGACAGCTCCAACGAGCAGCTGGCACAAGGAAATGGAAAAGGCAAAAATGAAGGTAAGCTGAAGATATATAACAAGCTTCATTCCATCATTTGAAAGGAAGAAAGAGAGAACACACACTCAGAGCACCATCTCTAACACAAAGCTGGAATCTCTTTCTTCTACTCAAGCTTAATTTCTGATCTTTTTGTTATGGCTATCTTGTGTCATTTTCTGTTTTGAGAAAAGGCTAATCTTGTGAGGTTGAAAAGCCAATGAGTGAAAAGGCAAGAGTGATACAAAAGAGTCACTGATTTTTTATGTAATTTTAGTTTTTGAACTAGGATTAGTTTCCCTTACCAAGTTGGGTTAGCACTTGGGGAAATTGAATATGGTTGATTCCCCTTCCTTGTTAGGACATCACTATGGGAAGCTAAGCTTTGGTGATGAAAGGTTAGGGGGTAGATACTAGTTGAATTAGGGAGAAATTCAATAGTATTGGTTAATGTAATCTGTGAATGATTAGTGAAAATTCCACCATGGTTTGTGGTGGAGACTGGACATAGGATCCATGTTAATGTAATCTTCTTCATGATGTACTAGAAGCACCACTGGTAAATTGTTGTTGGCATGCACATCTCGATGGCCCTTTGCATCTATGCGCATTAGTCGGTGAGAATATCTTTTGGTGCTTTCCCTTCTATGCAATGAAACCAACACTCAAATAGCCATTTGAATGATTGGATGTCCTCGTTTTTCATCAGGGTGCATCCGAAAAGTGTCGACTGACTGTGGTTATTCACGCCCACAAAAGAACCAAAAACCATATTGTACCTGCATAAATGGACACTCTGACAAAGTGATGAACCGAAATGTGTAGATTTGGTGAACATAAAGCCTTAATTTGGGTGAACTAAATACCTATTTATGTTGTAGGTGGTGTCGAATGAAACCATGTCTTTGAAATACTAGCATATAGTCCTGCTTCTTGCATCAGCCCAGAATGCATTTTTGATGGAGTGATTGCCTTCGAGGTTGAGCTCAAAAAAGAAATTTTGGTTCTTCTCTTTCATTCTTAATAGGTATATACTTCCCGAATTCTTTGGCATCGTCTTGTTCGAAAACATTCTGTACTTCCCTTGTGATGTAATTCCTCGCGTCTTTTTCTATAAAACTTAGTTTTCGATGACTAACGGCTTTTGCTACGAATAATTGGTAATTTTTGCTAGGTTTGATTCTGGTTTCCTTGTTGGTTTCGATGGTGCAACGCACAAACATGCTTAGCTCCCTGTGTTGTTTGAGCATATCTGCACGGTCTGGACAGCAAGGGTATGAATGATTCAGAACAACTTTAGAAATTGTCCAAAGATTGACGTCCTTCATTATGTGTACATAGATCCTGGCAGGACAGTTTATGCCGGCTGAGGGATTTGTCTTCAAAGTTAGAGATATCTTGGATTTCCACCTCCCCTCTTTACTGCATACGATTAGTTTATTCTTAATAATCTCGTCTCCCTTTCGAGTCGTGTTCCTTATTTTGGTAGAAAAACCAATAAGTTTGGAATAATTTTTGTAAAACTTTCCAACTTCTTCTAGTATCTTGTAAATCATCCCGACCCTTGGAACAAATTGTTCATCCACAATACACCTGGTCTGCAGAATGAATAGAATATGTTATTATGGTGAAATAATTGTATAGTACTAAATGAATGGAACTTTATCCATTGCATAAATTTAAATTCGAACAAATTTCTGCATAATTAACCAAACATATTATTATGGTGAAACAATTGTATAGTACTAAATGAATGTAACATTATCCATTATATAAATTCAAATTTGAACAGCTTTCTGCATAGTGAACCGAACACGTTATTATGGTGAAACAATTGTATAGTACTAAATGAACGAAACATTATCCATTATATAAAATCAAATTCAAAACACCTGTATCTACAATTTAGAGATTCTCAATTCAATTCAGAATACCTACGTCCATTCAATTCAATTCAATTCAATTTAGCAATTGCATTTCATTCAATTCTATTCAAAAAATAATCCAAACCTCATCCGCTTGATTCGTTTCAAAAGAATAATCCAAATCGCTCTCATTCAACTGATTTGAAGTTGAATCATTCATTGTTTTGATATCCTATTGAAATGCACAGATCAAAGAAAAAAACGAAGAAGAATAGAAAGAAGAGCGACGAGCAGCAGAGAAGAACAACAAGCAGTAGAAAAGAAAAAGAAGAAGAACGACGCAGCAGCAGAGCATATCCAAAAAATTGCAATCAGATCGTTAACGTTGAAGAAGAAGCTTTACGCGCTTTAATAGGAGGGGGAGTGGCGCACATGTATTTTGTAACTTAGGGAGGGGGGAGGTGTGTTAACAAAAAAGTGTTTGGATGACTTGGTTAGTTTTTTATATAGATGTGGAGTATTATTGTATTTTTAATTAAATAAAATTTTTCAAATCCCATAAAGTGGACTCTTTTTCTTCTTGTGATCGTCTTTCTTGATTCATTTGGTATTAATTCTCTCTGTTTCAACTGTTACAACTGAAAGATCTTTTTCAGTTATGAATATTGTAAAGAATGACTCAGAAACAAAATAAAATATGAATTTCTTGCTAGTTGTCTTTTAATTATATTAAAAAAATTACTGAAAAATTTGACACAGATTCTATTATCGATAAATTTTATGATACGAAAAATCGATTACTTCATTAGTAAAAAGTATACATATATTTTTTACACTTTAAAATATATTTTTTATCGATATATTTTTATAATACATCTTATATTATATAATCTTTTACATAATTTTTTAATATTATATATGTTATTGACCTCTCATAATAATATTTCGGAATCCATATATGGAGATATACAACTTGAAAATTAGGGTTGATATTGATATGATTCGGAAATTTCATTACAAGCCGGAATCGTGCTATCAGAATATATCATCTCATCAAAATTCTTAGTCGGCTTAACATTTACCACCTTTTGTTACAATAATGCTATTTGTTCTTTAAAGTTAATTCTTTAATCAATTTTTAAATTTAATTATTTTATTATATTATTTTTTTAATTTTTATTTAATCATATTTTTAAATTTTAGGAAGCACTAACACTTTTATTTAATTTAAGTTTTAAAAATACAAATTCTTGTGTGACAACTAGTGTTAGTTATTGTGTTTTAGTTTTTTTTTTATTATTATGTGGTTTATTATTATAATTCTTTATTCTTTTGACAAAGTAAATAATCATTCATTTATAATTTTAGTTTTTTTATTTACTGTTTTAGTTTTGTTTTTTCATTATTCACAAAAGTTTGACATTTTTTATTCCTTAGTTTCATGAAAAACATGTACTATCATAGGTATTAGTAAAGGTTGATATTCAACATTACATTAACATTTTTAAAGGGGTAAGTATTGTTTTGTTCCCTAACGTTGTGAGTGAGAATCAAAACCGTCTCTCATCTAATTTTCGATTTAGAATCGTCATTAATGTTACATTTTATTTTAAAATCGTCCTTTTTAATAATTTTTTTTATAAATGACAAAATTACCCTTTTTTATAAATAGTTCTTTTAAATAAAAATATATAAAAAAGAAAAGACATGAGAGCGGAGGGGAGACACGGAGGAAGGGAAAAGGACGCGGTGGGAGGGGGATAGGAAAAGGGGAAAGGGAGAGGGGGACGACGCCGGCGAAGTTTGGAGCTGCCATCGCCGTCGCCGTCGCGAGCCAGGGAGAGAGCCTCGGCTTTTGCACTGCTGCGTTTTCGCCACTGCTTCTCGCCGCCTCGCCGTTGCTCCTCGCTGCCTCGCCGCTTCTGCTTCTTACTTCGATCTCTGTTTCTCCTTCGTCTTCTACTTCTTTTGGGTTTACTTGAGTGCTTCTGTTTCTACATCTTCTACTTCATCTTCTACTTTCTGCCTCTGTTTGAGTGCTTCTGCTTCTTCTGGGTTCTGCATCTTCTGAGTTTTTCTTCCTTTTCATTATTATATGTTGATTTGTTGAATCTGGATTTGATTTGTTGAATCTGGATTTGAATAATGGATTTGTTCATCATAATCCCTAATTTCCTAATCTGGTTTTGTTGGTTTTGTTCTTGTTATGATTTTTTTATTTTTGCTTTTGCTTCTTGGTTTTGTTTATGCTTTCTGCTTCTACTTGTGTTGGTGTTGGTGTTGGTGTTGGTGTTGGTGTTGGTACCGCTGCTGGTACTGGTGTGCTAGTGCTGGTGCTGGTAAAGGTGTTGATAGTGGTGAGGGTATTTTTGTCCAAAAAAATTAAATGACGATTTTAATACGAAAAAAAACATTAAGGACGATTTTAAATCGAAAATTAGATGAAGGACGGTTTCGATTTTCACCATCAACGTTAGGAACCAAAATAATACTTACTCTTATTTTAAAATGTTGATGGTATATCTCGTGTGATTATTTTGTTTGTGTTTTTTTATTATTTTATATATATATATAAATATATTCATAACACATTTAAAATAATAAGATAACACACTACTTTTAGTACACATCTAAAATTTATTTAAATCTGTTTATATTTTTTACATAAATAATTTTTTATCATATCCAAAATAATAAGATAACATATAAAATATTTTTAGTACACATCCGAAATTCATCAAATTTATGCTTATATTTTCTTAACATAAATATTTTTTTGAACACAAATAATAACAAAAAATTGATTCTCTTTTGCTGCTTTGGTTTTGAGAACAGTTCAATATATATAGCACTTCTTCTACAATAAAGTCCATGTACCGATTGTTAAACAAGTTTTTTTAGCCATGCATATAAAAATAATAAAATAGAAATCTCTGTATACTCAAAGGAAAAGAGAAGTTGTTTGTCATAAAGCAAACGTGATCGTCACTACTATTAGGCTAATGTTCAATCATGTTGTTGTATACATTAATGAACACATCTAAAATTACAAAATTGTTTACTAAATAATTTCCTAACACATTTGAAACTCATCAAAAAATAATTGTGTTTATTATTCTTGTTAATTAGAATAAAAAAACACATATACCCATCTTAAAACCGAAAAAATAATTTTGATTGTATTATTTTAATTTTAATTTGATTAGAGTTTAATTTTGGTTTGTTATTTTTATTTTGTTTTGTTTAAATTTAAATTTAAATATTTTAACTTTAAGGAGATATAATTTTAAATTTTAAATATATAAGAGAAGATTTGAGATATAATATCTAAAACTAATTATTACAATAAATAATAGCTTATTAAATGATGAACTATAATGGATATTTAATCGGAAAAGTTCTGCATACAAGCGATTAGAGCTTGTAAGCATTACAAGCCAATTAACCACTAATCCTCCAAAACGCGCTTTTAGTGTTACGTCCTTTACACGGGCTATATAATAGATCCCGCGTATATATAACTACCAAATTTAAAAGATTTGTTTCCTTCTTCGTTCTCCTTCTTTTCCAAATTCCTTCGTTCTTCTTCTCGCGCGTCTCCCCCCCCCCTTTCTCATTGGTTTGTTCTTCGTCATTGACGTTAGTTCCTCTCTCTCTAACTCCAGCTTCATTTTCTTTTTGATTTTCTGGTTTCTGAAATCAAAGTTTTAACTTGTTTTGAAGATAATGGATGATTCAACCTCAGATTGTCAGCTGAATCAGGGCGAAGTAGATTATGAATTTGAATCTAATGAAGTTTCTGAGGTTTGATTTACATACAATTACTTTAATTTTGTTGCAATTATTTATATAGCATTCTGTAGCTGAATAATTCGTGAACATTGACTGTGAAATTAACGTGTAAACATAAATCTGTGGATTAAATCTAATGTATTAGTTTTGATTAATTATCTGCAATTTATAGCAGACGCTCGGGTGTAGATCAGAATTTTTTGGGTGTATTTTAGTGGAAAGTGTAGGTGTATTTACAGTTTATGCCTTTTTTGTTATTTTAGTTGAGTTGTTGTCGTTCGGGTGTATTATATTAGACATGATTGGGTGTATTTTTAGTTTTTGACATGGCGTATTCTGCAGCCTCTCTCTGTTGTTGATGACCAGTTTGTTTCCAAGGTTGGAATGACATTTACCACCCTTGAAGATGCTGGAAAATTTTACAAGAACTATGCCAAGACTGCAGGGTTTTCTACAAGAGTTCGGAGCACAAATAGGAAGGGAAACGAGATTAAGAATCAATTGATTACATGTAGCAGAGAGGGAAAATGGAAATCTAAAATATCTCCGACCGAAAAGACAAATCCAACAGCCGTTTTAAACTATCCTGCAAGAATTTATATACACACATTGAAGGATGTTGGTGCTTGGATCATTTCAAAGGTTGTGCTGAATCATTCACACCCTTGCTATCCAAGTAAATCAGAGATGCTCAAACAGCACAGGGAACTAAACATCCATTCGTCATACAATAGAGAATAACGAGGAGGCTGATATTAAACCAAGCAAAACTTACCAATCATTTGTTGCGGCTGCTGGGGGTCACCGCGAGTTAAATTTTATTGAAAAGGATGTGAAGAATTACATTACAAGAGAAGTGCGAAATGTTTCTGAACAAGAAGATGCAAAAGAATTCGGGAAATATTTGTTAAGAATGAAAGAGAAGAATTAGAATTTATTTTTTGAGCTTGAACTCGAGGAGGATCAATCGATTAAGCTGGCTTTTTGGGCCGATGCAAGAAGTAGAGCTGCCTTTGAGTATTTCAAAGATGTTATTTCATTTGACACCACCTACAATACAAACAGGTAACAAACTGTCCCTGTTTATGATGCTAAATTAATGTGTTTTTATGAATCCGCGGCAGAGGTGTATATTGGATGTTTTTGGGTGTATAAAAAACATTTGTTGGGTGTACGTAATGATTTTTCATTCTACACTATGGTAATTTGTTTCAGGTATAATTTGGTTTGTGGTTCTTTTGTCGGGGTGAATCACCACGATCAGTCAACACTTCTTGGATGCTCTTTGATGAAAAACGAAGAAATTGAATCATTCAAATGGTTATTTCAATGTTGGCTTCGTTGCATGGGAGGAAATGCTCCGAAAGGGTTTCTCACCGATCAATGCGCATCAATGAAAAGGGCTTTAGAGGCCTGTATGCCAACAACAATTCACCATTGGTGTATTTGGCACATCATGAAGAAGATTCCAAGCAAATTAAACGGGTACAAGGGACATGCAGAAATTGAACAAGAAATGAGCCAAGTTGTTTGGAACTTTCATAGTAAAGACTCATTTGATAGGAATTGGAATGATTTTCTGCTGAATTTTGGTCTTGTGGACAACAAGTGACTTTCAGGTAATGTTTGTTTAAAATCTGCAGCAGAGGTGTATTTTAAATTTATGTCGGGTGTATTTATAGTCTGTTTTTGGGTGTTTTCTGCAGATCTCTATGAAGACCGTCATATATGGGTTCTAATCTATCTGGATCACCACTTCTGGGCAGGAATGAGAAGCACACAAAGGAGCGAAAGCATGCATTCATTTTTTAACAAGTTTATTACCCAGAACAGCTCGCCTTATTCAATTTGTCAAACAATACGATAATTGCCTCGGAAGCAGGGAGCAAGCAGAGAGAGAATCAAATACTGCAGATTTTCATATGATGATACCGTGTGTAACCAAATCCTCCATTGAAGCTCAGTTTCAAGATGTGTACACTCATCAAAAGTTTAGGGAAGTCCAAGCACAATTCAGAGGAGAGGCGAATTGCATCACTAGATTAACGAATTCTGCTCTAGGCTATTCAGTATACAAAGTTGGAGAACAAGTTTCTAGCTCAATATTCAACAAGTTTGAGGTTACTTACGACTCAGTAGCAGCCTAGGTAAAATGTCAATGCTTATTATTCGAGTCAAGAAGAATATTGTGCCGTCACGCACTAAGCGTGTTAAGCTTTGAACAAGTAAGCCAAGTGTCACCTAGATATATACTGGAACGATGGAGTAAGAAGGTAAAGAGGCGACACACACACATCAAGAGCAGCCACGACGAGCCACTGTTGGAGCCAAGAAGCAAGAGGTTTGACGAATTGGTTTTTTGCATCAGAATCGGAGGAGCTGACTGTAATTCTGCACCGTGTGTAAGATACCGTCATGGTTGAGATGGAAGAATTGAAAGCCAAAAGGAAGGGGACATCTTCTTTATCTCACGAAGATGCCAACTTGGAATCCGTTAACGAGCTTCAAAGCCCTCCAAGGATTCGAACAAGAGGACGTCCAAAAAATAGGCTAGGTTCAAAGTTGGACAAACAAATTATAAATTCCTCAAAGAAGAAGAAAACGAAGCTTTAAACGAGGTAAAAGTGATGTTTTTTAAATATGTGGTAATTGAGTTTGATTTTGTCGTTAATAATTTAGCTAATATGTGAGTTTGTTATATTTAGTTAAACCTCTTTGCTGGATCAGTGGTGCATTCAAATTCTAGCCAATATCAAGGACGTGTTATGAATTATCAGTTCAGGGTACCAGCAGCAACGGATATCTCTTTGGGTGTATAGTTACAGAATATGGGTGTAAAAGCACTGTTCTTTTGGGTGTATTTTCTGAATTTTCTTGTGTTTCACATTTTACACATATATATATATACTTCACAATCTGCTATTTATGTTATAAAATATTGTTTGTTTTTTTTACTACAGTTTAAGGGTTTTAGGTTTTAGGGTTTAGGGTTTAGGGTTTAGGGTTTTAGGGTTTAGGGTTTTAGGGTTTAGGTTTAGGGTTTTAGGGTTTAAGGTTTAGGGTTTAGGGTTTAGGATTTAGGGTTTAAGGTTTATGGTTTAGGGTTTAGGGTTTAGGGTTTAGAGTTTAGGATTTTAGGGTTTAGGGTTTATGGCTTAGGGTTTTAGGGTTTAGGGTTTAGGGTTTAGGGTTTAGGGTTTTGTTTTTTAGGGTTTAGGGTTTAAGGTTTTAGGGTTTAGGGTTTAGGGTTTAGGGTTTTGGTTTTTAGGGTTTAGGGTTTTAGGGTTTATGGTTTAGGATTTTGGTTTTTAGGGTTTAGGGGTTAGGTTTTAGGGTTTTAGGATTTTAGTAGTTTGGGTGTATATTCAACTTTCTTTGCGTGTAAAATTTTATGTTTTGGGTTTATATCTAGTTTTATTTTTTCCTTCATACTTTACCACCTGTAATACAGAACTTTTGAATGTAGCACAGACAGTTTAACGGCACAAACAGTTTTACTACGCAAAATAATTTCATTGAATTGAAGTTGTTTATAAATGCAAATTTTTACAGCATGTGTTCTATTTGTAAGACTACCTAACATTTACATTAATCAGTCTCAATATCATTAGAATCTATCTGGCAATATGGACTCAATAACAACGACGATGGCTTAGACAGTCTTATTGCATTACTTCCTCGAATGGTTTCAGCTTTGTTTTGATTCATTTCATGGAATAGAATCCGGGAAGCATATTCTACTCTAAAGTGGTCCACCTCGTCCTACAGTTAAAAGGAATATTGTGTTTAATGAACCATGTTAATTGAGTAAAGTAATACAGAGTTATTTAGTTTTAAACATATTTACCTGGGTCCAGTTTTTCCACTCATACTTCAACCTTTTAATGTTTTCGGGCTGAAATATCTCAAGCCACTTCATTATGTAAATAGCACAGTCATAGCTGAAAACCAAGAAAATAAATTACAAATTACATATAGAAAAGTTTAATTTTCAGAGTTAAAGATTTTATACCTTGTATTTTGGCCTGAGATGTTAAGGTATGGTAGTTCAATTTCCCTGTCCTTGTCACTTGTCTTCAGAGGTGGCCCTCCAGCATATACTCTAATTTGTGAAATTACATATCCCTTAAAACACAAAACAAATTAGTAATACATGGATAAATACACCCAAAGGAGCACAAACTTAAACCTTATTTTGAACAGAAATACACCCAAATATTAAAATACAAAACACAGAACCAACTTACAATGAATGTATTTAGGGCTGTTCTCTTATCAAACGGAGATTTCGTGTGATATGGGTCGATTATATAAAATTTCTGCTTTCTTGTATCAGCCAACCATAACCACCAATGGTCCGAATGGAAAACAGGTGCAAAAATCAGAAATATGTTCAGATTGAACAATGTTTTATTTGGCACATATGCAAAAAATGGTAATAAAAAGTTTTTGAAATGAAAACTTACATAACGATGTGATGCTAATTTTTTAAGATCCAAGAAGGGTATAAACATTGGGTAGTCTTTTACCCTGAATGGCCTATTGGTTTTAGCGTTTAAGAATACCCCTTCTGGATGATTTACAATGGCCATGTTCTGCAAAAATAGTGAACACCCAAATAAATACCAAAAATACACCCAAACGAATGCAAAAAATAAATCCAAATGAATTCACAACTTACACCCAATTGAACACAGAAAATACACCCAACTGAACACATAAAATACACCCAATGTAAGGAAGAAAATACACCCTAAGGAATGCAGAAAATATACCTAAAATTTATGTAACCAACCCTTACCACAATATTAGGGGGGAGACAGTATACTTCTTCTTGAAACCTTTTAATATTTTGCTGGTTTAGGATGAAGCACATGGCAGAGACAATCTAGAAAAGATGCCAAAATCAATTTATATCAATCAGCATTGCAGTTAATTTTGGTGATAAAAACATTTATGTTATTGTAATATTACCTCAGCTTCTATATGTGTTTCAGCTGCGAGTGATGCAAGGTGGACTTTTGACAAAATGTATTTATCTTGGACTTGGAGTGTGCACACGGTGTCAAACTCATTAGTTAGTCCATTTGCATATTTCTTCACTCGTATGGCCCAGAGGTAGCATTTCTCTTTCATGTCAGAAGTAAGTTCATTCGTCCTCGCAGGAGTTTCAAACTTCTCAAAACTCTCTCTGTCACTCTCCGTTGGAATCTGCGGACTTTTTTCTTTTGTTGTCACCCCACCACTTACAATTTTGTGTACCAGATCCCCTAATTGTTCTAGCAGTTTTGGGGTTTCTGGAGTTTTTCCCTCCCTCTTTCTTGCGTTGACGCCCCCTCCTGCGTTGCTGCTTCTTCTTGGCTTGAATTAGTCAAGCCAAGGCTGAATGATGGCAACGGATCTGCTTTAGGAACATACGATGCTGTCCGTGCCATCATCATTAGTGCAGCAGCATCTTCTGGGGCTGGATTACTGCGTGATCATGTATAACATATTATAACAATAAGAATATAAGGATGATAACCAAATATTGATTTTACTCTGATGAACTTGCATTTTAGATAGAGCTGGGGGAAGCGTGGGTGTGCTTTCTTCAAGTTGTTGGGGGGGTTCAGGAGTCTTGCACGGTACATAAAATTAATCATGATGTAAAAAAACTAGTCCTGGATCAATCGTGAAAATATACCCCAACAGGGGCAATATACACCCAAACTATAACCAAATATACACCCAACATTATTTATTACCTTTTTGTAGTTCCTTCAATTTGTAGCAGAGGGGTTGGTTCATTTTCTGTCTCAGGTGTTTGTTCATTTTCCGGCATAGAGGTTATTTGGGACAGTGGTAGACAAACTTGAATCGGAACTCTAAACAAGAAGAAAAATAAAAGGTTAAGAATGCCTTTGAAAATAAAAATGTTATAAGGTTGAAATATTTTTGAAAAAAAACTCACATTGCAAGCCCTTCAGATTGTGTCTCTTCCCTCACAACTATCATATTCTCTTTAAACAGACTCAACCTAAAATACACCCCAAGAAAGTCAAAAATACACCCGAACAATTCAAAAGAAAGACATGATTTGTTTTTTGAGAACTTACATACTTGCAGTTTTTGCTTTTTTTTTCCTGCCTTTTTTTTCTCGAATAAAACAATAAAGGGTTTTTTTTTCTAAAAAAATATATACAGAATTAGAAGTAGAAGGTAATAAAAGAATAAATGCAATGATTATTTGAAAGAGAAATTACATGCTTTCTGCCGGTTTGTTTACGCTACTTTGTTCTGTGTGTCCTTGAGAGGAAGGATCATCACTTCCCAAGTTTACGTCCGGTATTCTAAACATAATAAAGTACATGTTATTCACAAAAAATACCATACTGTTAAATCATGATAACAAGATTTTATCAAATAAAGCTTCTTACATTTCAGATGAGACATAGTGACCTTCCGTCGATCGCAGGTCAACTTCTTTCTCCCTACGAAACAAGAAACAATTATTAGCAAAGTAAACATGCTAAAATCTGAAATATACACCCCAACAAGACATACCCCTCTGTAGCAGATTTTTCATTGTTTTCCCTTAAGAATTCATCTAAATCTTCAGTTTCAATTTCAGATATGGCAATACATGCATAAAAGAACATGTTAACAAATATAATTTTGATGATAGACGTTAATATAGCTTACAAAGTATTGTACCCATGATAGGATTGAGCTTGCTTAGGAGATGAATCCTCAACAACGACCTTTTTCTTTTTGGATTGTGTCCTGGGGGAAAAACAGGTATGAATCAGAAATACAAAATTAATTTGATCACAAAATACTATCCAAAGAAGTGCTTACTTTTTTGCTGTTGTCTGAGTTTTTTTCTTTATTTTTTGTTTCTCCACTGGTGATGATTCTTCGCTTCTATAAGTTAATAAGAGACACTCTATTCATACATGAAATCTTGATAATAAACCCAAAGGAAAGGAGTAATAATTTCAGAACATTACTCATCAGTTGATTCAGATTCTGAATCAGAATCCTCCTGAATCTTCTTTCTTTTTTTGGACTCCATTCTGAAAGGCAAACAAAAATTATTTAAAAACATAATAAAAGGGATAAAATACACCCAAATCAATGCACAAGATACACCCAAATGAATAAACAAAATACACCCAACTGGATAAACAAAATACACCCAACTTGATAAACAAAATACACCCAAGTATGTTACTTTTTGGCTTTTCGGTTGGATTGTTTTCTTGTTGAATTCTCTGAGTCTTCTTCAGTCTCAGACTCAGAGGTAGAATGGTCACTTTCAGTTGTTTCAGTCTCAGATGATGATATTGAACTTGCCTTCCTTTTTTGTTTTTTTAGTTTCTTCTTTTTTTTCTTTTTTCTTTATTTCTTTCATTTTTCCTTTGTGTCGGCCATCTTTACAATCTCCTGAAACATTAGAAATTTTAGTTAGTAGCATTCAGGTAAATAAAATACACCCAAGATATTTTGTTCACTTACCATATTATCCTCCATTTCTGCCCTCATTCTTTCAACCAACTGCTCCTTAGTCCAATTGGCAATCTAGGGTTTTGGAGGTCTTTTTGCCCTCTTCTTGTCTTTATTTTTTGATAGATGAAAGTAAATTATCATCAGGACAAAGAGGCAGCCATCAATTGCCTTTTCCTTTTTCACCTTGTAATCTGTTATGCCCTTGATGATAAAACTCAAAACATGTCCTCCCCAGTTCTGCTATGTTATTGTGTTCATCTTGAAAATTGGGGCCAGGTGCACAGGTGAGATTTTGTTTATTGTCGTTGGTAACAGGAACGCCATCTGTATATAGAGGATGAAAATCCTCTTGAACATAAGGTGATCCTGTTCATTATCAACGGCAATAGCCATCATCTCATCTGTCAGATTTTTGAGGGTCTTACCCTGGAATCTTCTAAAAATTTGTTTGTCATCTTCAGAAAGATCCTTATAATTGACTTTTTGAGGAAATAGATCTCCTACAAAAAGAAAAATAATATAGTATGAAAATCAGTTCAAATACACCTAAGCATAAATTGAAATACAACTGAATATGGCTCATATACACCTATAATATTTAGCGAGTTACCTGACGTGTTGATGCCAAACGCAGCCCTTATTATTTTTTGTCTTACTTTAAAAGAACCGTAGCCGGTTTCCAGTCTGTTTTCCCTAATTTGAAGGAGTTAGCCAACTCCCTTAATATTTGGTGATGAACTCTTAGCGGTGGGATGTGCATCAAGCCACCAAATTCCAAATCCCTAATAATTATTTTCTTCTCCTCGCTCATGTTTCTTAATTTCTCACTTAACAAATGTGTTGCACACTTAAGGTCTTTGGTTTGCTGTAAACAAAGTAAAATTATAGTCAGATATATTTTTATTATATAAAATTGATTTCATCTAAGACATATTTTTGTTCTTACATTTTTTGCAGCTTGGTTTCTACCTGCCATTTTTTCTGAAATAAAAAATACACCCATAGATATCAGTAAGATACACCCATAGATATGAGTCAGATACACCCATATATAGCAGTCAAATATCACTCAAACATGCATTAATATACAAGGTCAAGCAACATTACAAGGTCAAGCAATATACACCCATTGACAAGCAAATATTAGAACAGTTGCAACTGTTGACTATATTACAGTATATCCGTTTAGAAATATACACCCAACAAATTATGCCATATACACCCAACAAATTACTCCATATACACCCACCAAATTACGCAATATACTCTCAAAAATCAGTTACCAGAAGAACTAGAACAACAACAACAGTAACACCTAAAACAACTAAGAAGAACAGTATAACCTAGAACCAAGGTTTTGAAAACCGAACCGGTCATCGAACCGCTCTAGTTACTGGTTTACTAGTTCACAGGTTCAACCGGTTCGATCGTGGTTGAACCGAAAAAACCGTTTTATAACAAAATAATAAATAAAATATAAATAAAAACATTAAAACATAATTATAATTTAATATAAACTTTAAAATATCATCGAATTAAAAGTACTATATAAATAAGAATGTTATAGTCTCATTCAAATACAAACTTAAAAGTCAAATAAGAAAATCAACCAACTAAACATAAAATGCCAACATCCAAGTTTGTCATCAATCATATTTATTCATATTCACAATCCCTTGCCTTATTCAGCAGCACAAAAATTGAATTCAGTGAAACCATTTATCCACTTGAAATGAAAATGGCAAATAAAATACCTGCTCTGAAAATATCAGCAATAGCATCCTCTGCTGATTTTGCATACTTCTGATTCTGATATTCATAAACAGTGGCCACTACATGTTACGATTTAATATTAGGAAGGGTACTAGTTATGCCCATTAGAATTACTTAGTCTTTTAAGAGTATAGATAAGAGACTTTTATAAATGTATTAAAGGAATTAATGAATTGATATTGAACTTGGTTCAATTAGAGAGATGTCCACCAACATACATAAGAATTAATTTACAAAGAATAAATATGCTAATAATCACATTCTATTTTATCTACACAATTTCATTTATGCATGTGTTTTGCAGACAGACGGCAATAATAATCCATCATATGCAAGACCAAGCAAGCAGCAAATTAAAAGAGTAAATAAATGAAAGAAATATAAAAGAAGCAAGTATATATACCTCAAAAAACCCCTCATGTAAACAATGGAAACCATGTTTATTCACAATGAGTTGCTTGCAAGAAATTAAAATGTGCATATACACAGATAGAGTAGGTAGAAAGAGATGTAGAGAGTAGACTAAAAGAGTTTAATTTGGTGATTAAACTGCAGCATTCAACAAAGTAGCAAGACCTCTTCTGCAATTAAGCTCAACGTAATCACTGAGCCAAACTTTCTCAAAACATAACAATTATCAAAATTTATCACAATCTAAACTCATATCTAACAAACAGCTCAAAACTTCAGGCCATCAACACACACCAACACTAGCAACAAAGATCAAACAAATCATCAAATTGCTGTGTGTAATAGTAAAAATACATGTTGCAATTGATCAGATGCATTCTTTTAACTTTGAAAAAAACTTCATTCACAGTTAATCACTAATCAGTAAACAACAATTATTAACCACACCCACAGTTCATCATGTTGAATCACAGTTCAGTTTCAGTAATCAGTTTCACTAATCACTCACTAGTCAATAATCACAGTACAGGGAGAATCACAATTCAGTTTCATGTTGAACTTGAATCAGTTCACACTTCAGAGTTTTACACTACACAGTTCGAAGAAAAATTAAACAGGGAGACAGAATTGAACCAGTTCACAGTTTTGATGTTCATCATCTTGAATCACAGCTCAGTTTCAAACTTTCAATTCAAAGTAAAATACCTCCAATCAGTTTGAGTAATCAACTAATCACACTACACAGTTCAAAGAAAATTAAAACAGGGAGAGTGGAAGACACTGAGACAGCGAAGGCACCTTCAAGGCAGAACATGCAAGTATGCAACAGGGAGAGTGATAGTGAGGCGGTGGGAGACAGCGAAGGCACCTTTTCAGTTCTCCTCGGCTGATGCGGTGGCTGGACGGCGGTTGCTTGACCCGTGTGAGAGTGAGGCACTGAGGCCTTCTCACTTCTCAGTACAGTTCTCGACGGCTCTAGGTGGCGCGATGGCGTGTCTCGACGGCGAGCCCTCGACCCATGTGACGCGGTGACGCCAGTGACTTCAGTGAAGCAAGCTTGCTCGAAGAAGAATCATCAACAATGGGAAGTTGGGAACCACTGAAGCAGAGAGAGCAACGAAGGGAATTAGGGATCTCAGTCTCAGCCTTGGCCCTTGGGAGTTTTCGTGATTTAAGGATTCAGACTTCAGGGGGACTCAAAAATGGTAGCATTTTGTTGCTTACTTAAAAACCGGCCGGGTCACGGTTCGGTTCGACTGACCGATTACTGGCCGGTTCGTCAGTTCAATTCCGATTTTTTTATTTTGCGGTTTTGATGATTAACCGATCCTTTTTAGGTCCGGTTCACGATTCGATCTGTCCGACTAGCCAGTTCGAACCGATTTTCAGAACATTGCCTAGAACCAAGAATAACAGTAAAACCTATAACAAGTAGAACATTAAAAACTGTAAAATGAGACCTAGAACAAGAAGAACAGTAAAACCTAGAAGAACGTAGAAGAACAGTAAAACATAGTTCTTCGATTTCGAAATATCAAAAATATACAAGATGAGTAAAATAGTAATGTAACGTACCTTGAGTATTATAACTTCGTTTTTTGTGGAGATTGTTGATAGAGAGTTCTATGTTGTGTTGATGGAGAGTTCTAATCTTTGCGACGAGTCCTATCTCTGCAATTTGGAATGTTGCTTGAAAATGGACGGTTTGTGTTTTCTTGGAAGGGCTTGGAGAAGTGGAAGAGTGCGCCATTAAGGAGCGCTATTCGCGGAGAGCAATCATTGAGTGGGGCGCGTGTAATTCACCCTCCATTCAAAGTGAGTGAGTGCGCATGTGAATGAAGTGTGGGCTGAAAACTTGTAAAACTTGTAGGACCTTTTTACTTGTATGTGTAGCAGGTCCAATATTTAATTGTACTGTTTTCGTTAATGGAAAGAGGTTATTCTAAGGACAGTCATTTTTGTTCGATTTCACTACGGCTTATACTTATTTGTTGTTTGTTTTAAAATTATTTTTGTCAATGATATAATTTTTGGAATATTACTTTAGTAGTTATCGAATATTTAATTATAAGTATGAATATAGTTTTATTATATTATATATGAAATACAATTTAATTATCAAATTCATTCAAATTTTTATATTGGCGATTGATTAAAAATTTTATATGGATAATTGATCAATAGCTGAAACAATTTTTTCATCAATGAAACAAAGATTGAAAAATATATGGAATGAAGGCTTCATTTGAATCTAAATACCAAAGATTTAAAAACATGACATATAATATCTCACAATTTTAAAGATCAAATTTCGATGAATTTTTTCAGAAATAATATTAAAAAAGGTAAGACTCTTTTATCATTAATCACACCATGGCAAGTTAATATGCCAACTTTACACACCATTAACAGAAATCACACCAGACATTAATACGAGTCACGATTGAATATTTGGAGATCATATTGAGTAAATTGAAATTTCATGGTTCAATTTCAACCCAAGGTGAAATTTCATGGTAACATTGAGTCTTAACTCAAATGTCGTACTTAATTTGACTGTTATCCTCCAAACTAATGTAACAATGGCAAAAATGTCTACTCCATAATTTGCCAAGAACGTTAATCGTGAATTGAGCTAAGGGTAGTTGTCACTTGTCAAGCCCAATACATAAAATAGCAAAGCACACTTGTGTAGAGCTTACATAACATTACATAACATAGTTCTCATAAGAAATATACAAGAACCAAAAAAAAAGGTCACATTAAGAACCAGCTCCCAAACTTCCAATTTTTGGATCCGCTAATATTTCCTTTCACCATAGATTGACCTTTAAACCACCGGGAATCAGGCTGGTAGATTCAGCTTATCATTGCAGAAAAGCTGCTCAAAATTGCAGAAAGTCCATCCTGCATGTATAATGGCATCATTTCTTTGATGACCGGAAACCACCAAACCCCATCATGGCCGCAACATCAGGATCAATTTCCGGTTCTTCCACTGCCTTCTCTTTCTGAATTCAGAATAAAACACTACCTGATTACTAACTTGTTGAATGAAAACTTTTTACTCCTAAAAAGATGGTTACTATTATTACCAGTCAAAGTAAAAGAACATTAAGAGAAAAGAAGAAAAATCAGAGTTGATAGAAAGGAGGCGGAACAATGATACAAAATAAGCAACTACAGACTCCTGACCTTTTCCTTCTTCTTTTCACGACGCAATCGTTTTCTTTCTTCCTCTTCTTGCTGCTGTTTTAGGACCCTTTCGTCAAGATCTACAAAATGTACAAGTCAAAGGCAATGTTAAAGAAATGAGTCAATGACCATCATACATGGAAGAGAAGTTAAAGGTCTATAGTTCCAGGCAAAGGTAAAGACAACAAGAATAATAGATAGATTTGACTTTGAAACTAGTATGGTTTTGATTAATGGGGTAAAATCCAATGCATTACCTTGCTCAGTGAATGTGCCAAGATCTTTACGTTTCTTAAGAACCTCAAATCGTTCCTGAACCTGTTTCCCACCAAAAAATTTACTACTGCCCCCAAAGATACTAAAATATGTACTGAAACCAAATGACAGACAGAAAAGATTGTCTATCTTTAGAGGGTACCTGTTGGAGAGAGGCTCGTTCAACTCGCATAGACATGCCCAAAGCTCTTTGATCTAAGAGACAAACATAAAAATAAAATGAGCAAAGTGAAGGCTAACTGAAAACTGCATCAACTAATGGAAGGAACCATATATAAATGGCCACGTACGTTTCTTTCCATTAATATGATCCAAGTAGTTCGCTGAGTCCTTTACCACACACTCACAAACAGAGCAGTAATATCCAGCCTGATAAGCAAGTCATCATATCAAAATGAGTTACATGCAGTACAAAGCACAAGATCGCCCATAGCAAATATTGAAACAAAGCTGAGAGTTTTCTTAATATTTATATCATCGTAAAAGTATACCTGCTGACTCAGTGGTGCAACCGGCGTAACAACCTGCAACATTGCATTTTATCAATAAAGTTGAGGCGTTAGATAGATGCATATAAAAGTATAGTCGTTCAGAAATGCTAGAACAGTGACATGGGTGTCCATAGTTGCTTACTTGAGTCTTGCCTAGGCGGGACTCGAGGTCCACTTCATAATCTCTATGTTTTAGGGGTTTCCTCTGCACTGGAGGACCTTTAGCTGCATCAATATGACAAAGGTGATGTTAACTTGATATAATATCACTTGAAAATCTCTCCAACTTAACAAAATAATTAACCCAAGAACATTGAAAATATTTTGAAGCTAATGCAAATAGAGGCATATGAAGTAAGTGGCACACCTTTAGATTTAGATCGACCCTCCTCCTCCTGTTCAAATTTGACATAAAATACAACACAATATTATGAAAAGCCAGAAATTATTGGAAATTCGGAAATAGAACACTAACGTTTAAGTAAAAAGAAATTACCTGCCTCTCACGCTCCCGAGCTCGTTCCAAATACTCTTCTCGATCGAATTTTCTTCTGAAGGTGTTGTCAACCCCAGCCACCTGATCCAACACAAAATATTCAACACTTGATGTTGGTTTTGAAAGTAAAAGATGGCGATATTCGAAGAGGATAAAGTTCCGATAAAAACATTGTTAGAATTACATTGTTGCTGGTGTTAGACATGGATGCAATAATTCCAACAGCTTCTGAATCAGAAACTGAAACTACTGTCTGCTAATAAGGGCAGAAACAAAGGGAAGATGATAGATGGATGATTTGAATCAGCAAACCCTAGCAAAGCTTCCAAGATGAAACCTGACCTGGATACAAAAGGGAATGAACGGGAAGAATGTTATTTCAAATCAGGGTTGCTGTTTATTTTTCTCTCTTTCTATTTCAAAATTGATTCTTATATTTTGAATTAGAAATCTGGTTTGAGAATAATAATAATAATAAATTAATAATTAAGGTTAAAACACCGAACCGTCATTAAACTACTTTAATTATTGATTCATTAATTTAATTGATTAAACCTGTTTACTTAATTGATACTATCCTTTATAACTAAAAATTATATAAAAATATGAGTTAATATTCAATTTCATTTTTAAATTTGCATACAATCCTCAATTTAGTCTTTAAAATTTTAATTGTTTCTTTTTAGTTTTTAAACCTTAAAAACTTAGCTCACATTAGCCCATGAATAATTTTTCACACAAAAATATTAATGAAGTGTTGATATGGACAATCAAATACCATGCTAGAACTTGTAAAACGACGCCAGATTACTTGTTTCATCGTAACATCCGACTATTTAAGAGCCAAAGCAAAAATGACATCGTTGCCCACGTTAGTGTTTTGTTAACATTGTCCATCAAAAAATTGTCCCAAGGACTAACATGAGTTACATTCCCAAAGTTTAAAAACTAAATAAAGGCAATTGAAACTTGAACACTAAATTAAAATTCGCATACAAGTTGAGGGACTAAAATGTGTATTATCTCTAAAATTATCAATCAAAATATATAAGGGAGGCATGAATTGAACAAGTGATAAGAACAATTATAAGACAGAAACAATTAACAAATTATAATAAAACAAGAACATGAGCATGAAGATGAACTGAAAATCTCAAAATCACAATAACAAGAACTAAAACACAGCACAACACAAGACCAATAGGAACAATTAAAACTCATGAATAAAATGAAAAATATGTGAGAATCCGCATTGCCGAAAACAATAATTTAATACGTGTATGTTCAAAGAATCACAGGCTAAGCTTCCATAAACATAGGAAAGTGAAGACCCCCAAACCAAGGAACCTTTAATCACTCTTAAAACAAAATTCACAATCTTCTCATATTGAAGCAGCAAGCAACTTGAAAAGAGAAGCACCAAAAACCAACTTTCAAGTTCCAAGAAAAAGATTCAAATCACCAATCCCAACCAGAAATAAAACCAAATCTCAAAAACAAAAGAGATCTAACAAAGTGATGATCGAAGAAAAAAAAACCCCCAAAAATCACCTTTCAATTGGGCTGGAACTCGAACACAGAAGAGGGAGAGGAAGAATAGATGAGGCTCGGAACTCAAATAGAAGAGAGAGAGGGAGAACAGATGAGGAACCCAAACTAGAAGACACAGGCAACGAGACTGAAATAGAGGACAGTTGGAGCGCGGCAGAAGTGGAATAGAAGCGACACGGTTGAGATGATTCGATGAGTTACGACGGCGCTGGAGCAGTGGGGACGGCGACGGCGACACATCTTGAAGAAGAGAGAAAAGATGGAGGCTAAGTCTAGGAGTCAGTATCGCGTGAGGAGGGATGGAGGGAATTTGGTTTTCTTTCCATAAGATGGTAAATCGACGTCATTTAGGGGTATTAGGACAAAAACCGAACAATTACCGGTTCGGTCGACCTTCCAGTTTTTGGCCGGAAAAAGACGGTTACGCATATCAACCAAACCGATGTACTCACCGAATCTCGGTTCGACCAGTTCGAACCGACTTTCAAGACAATGATAATAAATTAATAATAACAACTTACTGTACTGATGCACGGAGGAGGGCAAAGTGACAAACGAAGAAGCAGACGGAGTGGCGTCGGAAGAGACGCAGAGGCGTCGGACTGGGAGAGTGGTGGTGGAGAATTTCTGGGCCGTTTGCAATCAACACGTGCGGGACTGTTGGGGCGACGATGGAAGAGGGGTGGAGTGTTTTTTTTTCTAGACCTTGGGTTTCTCTTTTTAATTATTAGGTTAATGGGCTCCGCAAGTGACAAGTGAGCTCAGGTGTATTAAAAGGAAGAAAGGAAAGTAGGTTAATGGACTGAGTAAGTGGCAAGTAGGATGCTGTTCCAAAAATAATAAACTACTAAAAATCGCATCCAAGTTTTGGAGGGTGTAGTCTCACGTACAATGTTATTTTCATGTAAAACTTAAAGTCCAGAATCGTTCATATGAGTTTTTACCTTTTCTGAAACACTCACAAAAATAACATTCGCTCCAAAGTTTTTATGAATTCAAATAGATTCAATCTCTTTTCTGATAGAATTAAATTTGTGAAGAGCAAAAACTCTATGTTAAATAAACAGAACTTGAATTAAGAAGAGAAAAAAGTAAACATCTATTTTGTCGATTTTAGCAAATCGATGGTAGTTCGATTCTAATGATCTAGCATTGAAATAGACTGAAATCGAACAAAATTTGCAAAGTTCAAAAGATTTAAAATAAGCTTTTAAAAGACAAATTGACTGAAATCGAAAGAAATTTGCAAAGTAAAAAAAGAACCCTATAAAGAAACAATAAAAATAAAGGACTTTTTAACATGGAAATTAAAGCCGTTAAAATGTAAATTTAACAAAGAAACAAAAGGTTTCTTGAAAGATAAATTGAACACGAAAAGTAAAGTTTGCTGAATTTATAAATTAAAAAGACAAAGACATGGAAGAAACCCTACAAAAATCGAACTCAAATGCAGACTTAAAAATTCGCTGGGATGTGAGTGTGCTTGAGTGTATTTCTGAAAAAAAAGTTCCAACCCTAATTCCTTAATACTTTGTAATATTTATAGCCTTCTTCCGTAACCGATCATTAATGACATGATCACCCCCTCGTGTGCGAAAGTTTGGGTAACCGTTCCCTCTCTTTTGCCCAAATGTGTGCCAGTTACTAAAAATCCTTAACTCGAAAAAACCTTTGATCTTCTTCATTCGAGTAACTACTCGATTTACTATGTTCATCGAAACCGTGCCAAACAGTTTCCCACTCGATGCCTTCACGTGCATCTCTTTTGATCTCTACTTCCTTTTCGAAACTTTATTAATATTTCGAATCAGTTCAACCTTCAAATATAATTATTTTTTAACTAACAAACTGCCCCCTAGGATGAATGTGTTTGTTTTCGAAGTCACTCCTCGGAAGACGAAACACTTAATCCTAATTTAGTCTTTAACCATGGTTTAATGGGAATTACCTTAATTGGCCATAATTGCCATTTACTTTTTCCATCAATTTTGACCCGTTTGACACGTCTCCCACGATTCACAGTCTCTCTCTCCACCACTTCGCCTTCTTTGCAAAGTTACCTCTTTTCTCTTTGAATCCCTCTTGTAACAACGGTTAAGAAGTAAACCCTTATTTAAATTAAACTTCACACTATTGTTTTTCCTTTCTTGAATCTTTGCTCCTTGAAACCTTGCATTCTGTTTCATTTCATAGCTGCCATTTTCTGTTCTTACTTTCCTCCTTATTCATCAATGGCTGCTTCATCTTCTCATGTTGCTGCACAGGATAAAGGCAAAAATATAATGACACAACAATCAACTCCTCCATCTTTGCACATATTGAACCAAATCAATGATGAGATCATTGGGGACCCGCAACTTCAAATCGATGACCCCAGAATCCTTATCCCCTTTACCGTCACTGACGAAACTCACTATTTTGTCGGCCCCATTGACAATTTAGAAAGGGTGAACAGACGGCTTCACTTTTTTCCAAGTGCCCAAGAGAAAGAGTTACTGATTAATCAAGACCTTGACATCTCTTTCTTTACCAACCCTCAAAAGGCCTTTAGAAACAACCCTAAAGTTACCCCTTGGATGATTGGTGTTGTGACTCATTTCTAGAATAGAATGACCAACAATATTCACCTTCCTTGAGGGATGATTGGTATGTCACTTCTTGATGTGGCTGCTATCACAAGGCTTCCAATAAGCTCCCTTGAATTTACCTCTGATATGATACTTGAGCAGCAATACAAAATTGGTTCTATAACTTCTTACAGTGAATTTATTGCCCACCATATGTGTGAAGACAATGAACATATGGCATTTTTATTTTATTGGCTAAATGCCATAGTATTCTGTTCTCGAAGTGTTCAAATGCAAAAGCTTTTCTATCCCCTTGCTGTTCTTTTACATGAAGGGAAAACTTCAATTTGTCTAAGTTACTTCTGGGGCACATTTTTGAAGAACTTGGCCGATATGTTAATTGCCTTTGAAAGAATTTTCTGATTAGCATAGGTGGCCCTTTTTGACTTCTTCAACTCTGACTGAATGCCATTTTTGAAAAATTCATGATAAAACCTGCAGATGGGGTGTCTAATAAGCAACACATTGAGGCTTTCAATTAGCTACTTTCAAGACACACTTCCCAGAAGCTCAATCCAAAATCTTCTTAATGCCTCTCTAGACTTGGATGATGATGATGGAGCTGACCCAGCTTCTCAATTGATTCAAAGAGGAAGACAACCCATTCTGGTAAACTTTTTTTTCGAATATATTAAGTCTATCGAACTGTGCTCAACGATTTGATTTTATATGCTTATTTCAGCCTGAGACCACTGCTCAATCAACTTCTTCCTCTCTTACCCCTGATCAATTCATACAACAAAATCAGCCAAGGCCAGAACCACAAAAATCTCATTCATCAGCCCAAACTATTGCATCTGCTAAACCCATTCGAGTAGTTCCCCCAATTTTGACTAAAACACAAGTGGTTGATTTATCAGAGGAACAACATTCACCATCTCAGACTGAAAACATCGAACACTCTCTTTCACTAGTTCAGGCTAGGGCTTCTACTGGATCCTAAGTGGCTCCTGACTCTGACTCTCCTTCTCAAGTTCCAGAGTCCAATTCCGATTCACCTTCTCGAGTTCCAGAAACCATTGTTCCTGAATCCGATTCACCTACCCGAATTCCAGAAACTGTCCTTTCACCAGAAAAATCTTTCAGTCCACCCAAGGATTCTGGACTTTCAACTCCTCATGACTTGGAACCACCTTCTGGAACTCTTGGTATGATCCCCCAACCAAATGACAATGATCTAATTAGTTTGGTTAATATCTTAAACCAACTTGTTCAAGAAGACAAGGTGCCCATTTCCACTCCAACACCTATAGGTCCTTCAACATCCAGTCTCCTTCTTGAACTAAATGAAAGTGCTCGCAACCAATTGATCGCTCTTCTTAGACTCCTATCACATTCTCCCCTTGAATGGACCAATCCATCAGGCTTGAAACCAATTCTTTCTGAGATTCTAAGTTCTTCTCTTGAGTTTCAAGTTCCAGCTTAGCATTCTGCCATATTCAAGAAATTCATAAAGATCGCCAATGACTATGTTGTTGCCCAGAATAAGTTACAAGAGTTTAAGGAGAAAGTGACCATAATCACCTTCGAAATAGAGGGATATAATGTAGCTCTTCAACTAATGAAAGATTCTTGCAAAGAATTTAGTCTAAGAATCTCTCAAGCCTTTACTACTCGAGCCTATTATGTCAGAGAAGAAGAAGAACTCGAAGCAGAATTAATTCGGATCAACGAAAGGCTTGCCATGGTTCAAAAGAGAAAAGCTGATATAGATTTACCTCTGGCGATTGCTCAACGCAAGCAACAGCAACTTTTCAAGGAGATATATACCATTGAGGCCAAACAAGAGGAGTGCAAGAGGAAATTCGAAAAAATTCAACAGGAAGAATATAAACATACCGAAATACTCTCAGCCCTGGACAGTGAGAGAATTCAACTGTATTCTAACTTGGCCAAGCTCCTAGCACCTTTTATTTCTCCGCCTTAGGATATCAATATTTGTAAGGACATCCTTTTATCTCCAAACTTATGCATTTTAATTTTGATTTAATAAACAATGGTATTGCTACAAGTACTTTCCATTTACCGATTTGATTACATTTCCAGATTCAATATCTTTGATTCGATATGCATTTCCGGAATATAATTCAATTATTTGAAAAGGCCCTTCCCAAGTATGGGACCATTTACCAAGAACCCTCGATTTCTTTTCTAGTGGCAAAATAACTTTCAAAACCAACTCTTCTATACTGAAACATTTTTCTTTTATTCGACAATTATATCGAGCAATACTTTCTTTTTGCCGAATCATATTTTCAAGCGCTGATATACGTTCTGAGTCTAAATCATTTAACTCATCAAACATTGCATTCCAATAATCGTCAACAGGCAAATCATCTTGCTTTAATACTCTCAAAGTATTAAGATTGATTTCCAATGGTAACACGACATCATGTCCGTATACTAATTTATAAGGAGAAGTACCTGTAGATCCCCTTGGTGAATTTCGATAATCCCAAACACTTGACTCAAAGTCTCATGCCAAGTTCGAGGTCTATTTCCGATCTTTTTTTATCAAATTGATCAAAATTTTATTTGCCGCCTCAACTTGCCTATTGGCTTGTACATAATAAGGGGTTGAAGTAACCATATTAATGTTTCTTGAAGCTGCAAAAATTTTTATTCGCTGACCAGTAAACATAGTTCCTTGGTCAATACTCAATGTTTGAGGAACTCCAAATCGATGGATTATATGTTCCTCAATAAAATCTATTATTTTGTTTTGCCCAGCCTCTATTAAAGGAACTGCTTCGACCCACTTTGTAAAATAATCTATTGCTATCATAATAAATTTACGATGTTTCGATGAAGGAGGGTGTATCAATCCAATTAAGTCCAGAGCCCAACCTCTAAACGGTCATGACTTAATGATCGAATGCAACTCAGACGCTGGGATCTGTTGTATTGCTTTATGTCGTTGACATTCTTGACATGTTTTTGCATAATCGATACAGTCTTTGATCATGGAAGGCCAATAAACATGATTTCAACATATTACCCATTTCGTTTTAATCCCAGCCTGATGAGCACCACAAATTCCTTTATGAACTTCTCCTAAAGAAGTGTTTTTATCTACTTGATTCAAACTTCTCGAAAAGCTCCCGTTGATTCCTTTCTTAAACAACTCATCAGCCATCAAGACAAAATTCATTGCTCACAATTTTGTCTTTCTATCGAATTGAGTACTAGGATTCCTCAAATACTCGGCAATGGGTTTCCTCCAATCATCATCTTCCCATTCATCCATACACAAAGCTTCTCTTTCATCCACAGGCACTAATATTTGACGGATATTTGCCAACTTTCTTAGTGTTTCTGGGCCTATTCTATATCTTGAAGCTATTTGGGCCAACTCATTAGCAATTTCGTTTTGGATCCTCCAGATATGGACCAATGAAACTTTTCGAAAGGCTATTAACAACTTCCAAGTCGTTGCCAAATATTTTTGCAACTTCTCATTTTTACATTTGAACTCTTTCTATAACTGTTTCAATACCAATTGGGAATCTCCTAAGATCTGGACTTCCAAAGTCCCTTTTCCAATCAAAATTTCAAGGCCTAAAATTAAAGCTTCATATTCTGCCATATTATTTGAGCAAGGATATTTTAACTCAAACAGAAATTCCGATGGAATTTCTTCTGGTGAAATAATGAGAATTCCTACTCCTGCACCATCTTTGTGCTTCGATCTATCGAAATATAACTTCCAATAATCGAATTTAATGTCAAGCACATTTGCCCCCTGGTCATTCAGATTATTTGAATTATCAACTAAAAAATCTGCAATGACCTGACCTTTCACAGCCTTTGCTGGAATGTATTGTAAATTGAAGTCTGTCAAAGTTAACATCCACTTCCCCAAACTATCTCGCAACATTGGAGAACTCAACATATATTTGACAAGATTAGTTTGTGCAATAATTTTCACAGGCTTAGCTACCATGTAGCATTTTAATTTCATGCACGCATAGTATAAAGACAAACACAATCTTTCTATTGGAGAATACATTGTCTAGATATCAGTCAACACTCGACTAAGGTAATAAATGGCTCATTCATGTCCATTCTCATCATCTTGGGCTAGCATACACCTAATCGTGTTTGGAGATGCATCAATGTACAATTTTAAGGGCTCATGTGGGAGAACATTCGCCATTATCTGAGTTTTGGACAAATAAGCCTTTATTGATTCAAAAGCCTGTTGATGCTCGTTCGTCCACTCGAACTATGAATCATTCTTTAGTTTTACTAAACGTGCAAGCATTCAAGTTCGGTCACAAAGATTCGATATGAACCTTCGAAGGTAATTCACTTTCCCAAGGAATGATTGCACTTCTTTTTTCGACTTAGGAGAAGACAATGCTAAAATTGTATTAGCCTTATTTTTATCAATTGTAATCCCTTTTTTATGAACAAAAAACCCATAAAGTTCCCTGCCAATCCTCCAAAGGCGCATTTCAAAGGATTCATTTTTAATCCTTTCTTTTACATAGTAATGAACGCCTTTCTCAAATGATCAATGTGCTGATTCACCGAATTCGACTTGACCATGACATCATTAATATATACCTCCATAAATTTCCTAATATACTCATGGAATATGGCATTCATTGCCCATTGGTAAGTTGCACCAGCATTTTTCAAACCGAATGGCATAACTACCCATTCATAAGTGCCTAAAGCCCCAGGGCAATGAAAAGCAGTTTTGGACAACTTAAAATTGATCAACATGTCTGCTATGGGCATAAAATATTCATCCTTCGGGGTTCAGATCTCTAAAATCAATACACACTCTTAATTTATCATTCTTCTTCATTACAAGAACAATATTTGAAACCCATTCAACATAGCGTGTAGTTCGAATAAACTTTGCTTTAATTAACCGTTCTATTTCTTCCTTAATCTTTTGATTAATTTCTGGAGCAAAACGTCAAGGGGTTTGTCATAAACCACTATTTTATGGTTTATCTTGTGCTCAATTGAGTGGATTTTATCAACTCTTTACCCACTTATTCATACTATTTGCATGGTTTTACATTTGCCTTCCTAATTATGTGCTTTGATTGAAAACATGCTTCTTTGGCCTTAAGTTCCCTATATTTAATCCTCTCTTATTACCATTAGATGCCTTGATATGTGTGTTAAGTGATTTCAGAGATTACAGGGCAGGAATGGCTTAGAGGATAGAAAGGAAGCATGCAAAAGTGAAAGGTATACAAGAAGTTGGAGAAATTGCTAAGCTGTCCAGCCTGACCTCTTCGCACTCAAACGGCTATAACTTTAGCTACAGAGATCCAAACAATGCGGTTCCAGTTATGTTGGAAAGCTAACGTCTGGGACTTCGATTTGATATATAATATGCTATAGTTGCTCTGACGATAGGCAACACGAACGCGTCATCCACGCGGCCGCGTCGTAGTGGCGAAAATCAGCATGTTTGAATTCGCAACTAGCGAATTCTGGGCTGTTTCTGACCCAGTTCTCGGCCCAGAAAACATAGATTAGAGGCTATAAAGTGGAGGAATGCATCCATTCATGGACATGCTCAATTTAATTTATGGATTTCTATGTTCAACTCAGCTTCTTTAATTGGCTATAACTTCCCATGTTACATTTGATTGAATTATTAATTTATGATTTTGAGGTATTTCAGATTGATGATTGCTGTCTTTTATTTATATAAATAATTTGGATTTTCCTATTCCCCTTTTGGCTTTGGTTGATTAATTGGTGACTCTTGAGTTATTAAGCTCATTGTTGATTGAAAATTGGATTTCTTCATTTCATTAATTCAAGTTCCAATAACTCTAGCCTTTCCCAAGGAAAGACTAGGACCTGAGGAATCAAAATTAATTCATCCACTTAACTTACCTTCATAGTTAGAGGTTAACAAAGTGGGAGAAAAATCCAATTCTCATCACAATTGATAAGGATAACTAGGATAGGACTTCCAGTTCTTATACCTTGCCAAGAGATTTTGTTATTATTATTTTATTTTACTTGTCATTCAACTAACCTTTTACCGTAATCCAAAACCCCAATTTACAAACTCATAACCAATAATAAGAACATACCTCCCTACAATTCCTTGAGAAGACGACTCGAGGTTTAAATACGCGGTTATCAATTTTAAAAGGGGTTTGTTACTTGTGACAAGCAAAACTTTTGTACGAAGGGATTTCTGTTAGTTTAGAAGCTATATCTACAACGCGAATATTTTTATAAATTCTTTACTAGCAAAAATCCTAACGTCAGTTTGCTTCACAAGTCGAGCATTCGGATTTAATATTAATCGACGTTCTACAAGAGAACGATCGAGACCATGCATCTCATGATAATCCCAAGTAAAACAATCTTTAAACTCATGTAAAAGATGGAACAATTCAGTTTGAAGAGGATCTGCAAGACCCTTACAAATGTAGGTAATTCGAACATCATTAGCAGATCCCAAATTAATTTTCTCTAGAGGATCTTGGGATTCAAACCCCTTTGCATGGTCATCATCTTTTACTGAATACTTTTCAAAATCCAAAAGTTCTAAATCATAGATGCAATCAAAAGAGAAATCAACAGATTCATTAGGAATAGAATGAACTTGATCATTTGCTGGATTAACAATAGCTTCATTTTCAATACAATGAACTTCTGCTATTTTATCAGCAGTTTGACTGATAACATCATTCCAATTACAAAAAGAAAAATAACTTAAACCATGACTAAATTCGATTGAAGACATCAAATTTTTCTTATGAAAATAAGAAGAAATTACGTTCCTAGGTGATTCAACTTCATCAGAAGAATTATTTTTATTTTCTACTGAAAGGAAATCACTTATATATTTATTTAAAGTTACTAGGTAATTCGAGACATCCTGTACATGTTCCATCGAGCAACGTCTCGAATTCCTCCTAAGACAAACAGTCCTAACCAGTTGGGGGTGCAGTAAGGTGTGGATGTCGCAATTTCACCGTCAAACCTTCTGAAGACAAATAGCAGCCCTCACAGTTGAAAGAATTTAACACCCTGTCAATATTTAAAGGCTTCAGTTTCAGAATATATACTCTGAAATCAACATGTAGCTATTCGACAAACAGATTCGAATCGGCCTTAACAATTTCCGGCTTTCTGATGAGCGGATAATTTATACGCTTTTTGGCATTGTTTTCAGTATGTTTTTAGTATATTTTAGTTAGTTTTTAGTATACTTTTATTAGTTTTTAGTTAAAATTCACTTTTCTGGACTTTACTATGAGTTTGTGTGTTTTTCTGTGATTTCAGGTATTTTCTGGCTGAAATTGAGGGTCCTGAGCAAAAATCTGATTCAGAGGCTGAAAAGGACTACAGATGCTGTTGGATTCTGACCTCCCTGCACTCGAAGTGGATTTTCTGGAGCTACAGAAGCCCAATTAGCGCGCTCTCAACGGCGTTGGAAAGTAGACATCCTGGGCTTTCCAGCAATGTATAATAGTTCATACTTTGCCCGAGATTTTATGGCCCAAACTGGCGTTGCAAATCAGCTTCAGAATTCCCAGCGTTTAACGCTGGAACTGGCATAAAAATTGGAGTTAAACGCCCAAACTGGCATAAAAGCTAGCGTTTAACTCCAAAAAAGGTCTCTACACGAATTCATTGCTCAGTCCAAACACACACCAAGTGGACCCAGAAGTGGATTTTTACGTCATTTACTCATTTCTATAAACCCTAGGCTACTAGTTCTCTATAAGTAGGACCTTTTACTATTGTATTT
>NC_029775.3:92053666-92054554 GCF_000817695.3 Arachis duranensis | reverse complement strand
TTCCCCATTACTGCAAAACAAGTACTTATTTCATGTTCTTTTGCTTTTTACAATCAATCCTGATAATTATTGATATCGTGACTAAGAGTTACAAGATAACCATAGCTTGCTTCAAGCCGACAATCTCCGTGGGATCGACCCTTACTCACGTAAGGTATTACTTGGACAACCCAGTGCACTTGCTGGTTAGTTGTGCTGAATTGCAAAAGTGTGATTGCAATTTCGTGCACCAAGTTTTTGGCGCCGTTGCCGGGGAGTGTTCGAGTTTGGACAACTGACGGCTTATCTTGTTGCTTAGATTAGGACTATTTTATTTTAGTTGGTTTAGAGTCTTTTATTTGAGTTTAGTTTCATATTTTAAGTTTGGTGTCAATTGCATGCTTTTGTTGTCTTTCAGTTTTTCGAATTTGCATGTTCTTAGTCCTTTCTAGTTCTTTAAAAATTCTATGTTTGGTGTCTTCTTTGTGTTTTTCCTTTAAAATTTTCGAAAATTAGTGTTTGATTTTCTAAAAAAAAAATTTAAGTTTGGTGTCATTTTGTTGTTTTTCTCTTTCCTCATTTCAAAAATCAAATCTTTTTCAAAATAATTTTCAATTATATCTTTTCAATTGATTTAGTTTTCAATTTGCTTTGATCTTATTTTCTTTTAGTTTTCGAAATTTTCTTTTATTTTCTTTTTTTTTTTATTTTTTTATTTTTTTATTTTATTTTTATTATTTTCGGTCATTAGTTGACTTTTTTTTTGCTGCATTTGTTCACAAATTAAGAATAAATTAATTTAAAAATTTAAAATTTTATTTTTTTCTTTTTTGGATATTTTTGGAATTTTTTAATTTTTTATAATTAGAAAAAATATTTTTTTAGTTTCAAAATTAAAAAATAATAAAT
>NC_029775.3:92051142-92052228 GCF_000817695.3 Arachis duranensis | reverse complement strand
TGGTTTATGCCATTGACAAGTTCAGATCTTATTTAGTAGGATCAAAAGTGATTGTGTACACTGATCATGCTGCTCTTAAATATCTACTCACAAAGCAGGATTCAAAGCCCAGGCTCATAAGATGGGTGTTGCTTCTGCAAGAGTTTGATATAGAAATAAGAGACAGAAAAGGGACAGAGAATCAAGTAGCTGATCACCTGTCCCGGATAGAACCAGTAGCAGGAGCATCCCTCCCTCCTACTGAGATCTCTAAAACCTTTCCGGATGAGCAATTATTTGCTATTCAGGAGGCTCCGTGGCTTGCAGACAGTGCAAACTATAAGACTCAAGGTTCTTCTTCTGTAACCATGGAGAGGAAGCATGAAGAGCTTCTCTCAAAACAGAGTCAAACAGAGCCCCCACAGTCAAACTCTAAGTTTGGTGTTGGGAGGCCACCACCAACTTCTAAGTTTGGTGTTGAACCCCCACATTCAAACTCTAAGTTTGGTGTTGGGAGGTTCCACCATTGCTCTGAACATCTGTGAGGCTCCATGAGAGCCCACTGTCAAGCTACTGACATTAAAGAAGCGCTTGTTGGGAGGCAACCCAATGTTATATTTATCTATTTTTCCTTTGTTATTTTGTGTTTTCTATAGGTTGATGATCATGGGAAGCCACAAAATCAATTGAAAAAGCAAAAATAGAATGAAAAACAGAAAGAAAAACATCACATCCTGGAGGAAAACCTTGCTGGCGTTTAAACGCCAGTAAGGGCAGCAATTGGGCATTTAACGCCCAGTCTGGCACCATTCTGGGCGTTTAACGCTGGAAAGGGGCACCAGACTGGCGTTTAACGCCAGGAATAGGCACCAAGCTGGCGTTAAACGCCAGAAATGGGCACCAGCCCAGCGTTTAACGCCAGGATTGGCAGAAGGAGCATTTTTGCTCGCCACTTGGTGCAGGGATGAATTATCCTTGACACCTTAGGATCTGTGGACCCCACAGGATCCCCATCTACCCCACCTATCTCTCTCTTCTTTCTTCTTTTGCTCGAGGACGAGCAAACCTTCTAAGTTTGGTGTGGTAAAAGCGTTGCTTTTTGTTTCT
>NC_029775.3:92046852-92050752 GCF_000817695.3 Arachis duranensis | reverse complement strand
TTCTGAATGTATGCTTGAACAGTGCATATGTCTTTTGAATTTGTTGTTTTAAGAATGTTAAAATTGTTGGCTCTTGAAAGAATGATGGAAAAGGAAAACTGTTATTGAGGATCTGAAAAATCATCAAAGTGATTCTTAAAGCAAGAAAAAGCAGTGAATACAAAAAAAAAGAAAAAAAAAGAAAAGAAAGAGAAAAAGAGAAAGAAAGAAATAAAGTTGTGATCCAAAGCAAAAAGAGTGTGCTTAAGAACCCTGGACACCTCTAATTGGGGACTCTAGTAAAGCTGAGTCACAATCTGAAAAGGTTCACTCAATTATGTGTCTGTGGCATGTATGTATCCGGTGGTAATACTGGAAGACAGAGTGCTTTGGGCCACGGCCAAGACTCATAAAGTAGCTATGTTCAAGAATCATCATACTTAACTAGGAAAATCAATAACACTGTCTGAGTTCTGAGTTCCTGTGGATGCCAATCATTCTAAACTTCAAAGGATAAAGTGAGATGCCAAAACTGTTCAGAAGCAAAAAGCTACTAGTCCCGCTCATCTAATTGGAGCTAAGTTTCTTTGAGGCTGAAAAGGACTGCAGATGCTGTTGGATTCTGACCTCCCTGCACTCGAAGTAGATTTTCTGGAGCTACAGAAGCCCAATTGGTGCGCTCTCAACGGCGTTGGAAAGTAGACATCCTGGGCTTTCCAGAAATGTATAATAGTCCATACTTTGCCCCAGATTTAATGGCCCAAACCGGCGTTGCAAATCAGCTTCAGAATTCCCGGCGTTTAACGCCGGAACTGGCATAAGAATTGGAGTTAAACGCCCAAACTGGCATAAAAACTGGCGTTTAACTCCAGAAAAAGTCTCTACACGAAATGTATCAATGCTCAGCCCAAGCACACACCAAGTGGACCCCGGAAGTGAATTTTTATGTCATTTACTCATTTCTGTATACCCTAGGTTACTAGTTCACTATTAATAGGATCTTTTGACATTGTATCTGTACCTTATGACACTTTACACGTTTCTCATTGTATCTTCTACAGCATGAGTCTCTAAACCTCATGGTTGGGGGTGAGGAGCTCTGCTGTGTCTTGATGGATTAATGCAATTACTACTGTTTTTCATTCAATCATGCTTGCTTCCATTCTAAGATATCACTTGTTCCTAAATCTGATGAATGTGATGATCCGTGACACTCATCATCATTCTCACCTATGAACGTGTGCCTGACAACCACCTCCGTTCTACTTTAGATTGAGTAGATATCTCTTGGATTCCTTAATCAGAATCTTCGTGGTATAAGCTAGAATTGATGGCAGCATTCAAGAGAATCCGGAAGGTCTAAACCTTATCTGTGGTATTCTGAGTAGGATTCAAGGATTGAATGACTGTGACGAGCTTCAAACTCCTGAGGGCTGGGCGTTAGTGACAGATGCAAAAGAATCACTGGATTCTATTCCAACCTGATTGAGAACCGACAGATGATTAGCCGTGCTGTGACAGAGCGCGTTGAACATTTTCACTGAGAGGATGGGAGGTAGCCATTGACAACGGTGAAACCCTACATACAGCTTGCCATGGAAGGAGCCTTGCGTGTTTGAAGAAGAAGACAGTAGGAAAGTAGAGGTTCGGAAGACAGAGCATCTCCAAAACCTTAACCTGTTCCCCATCACTGCAAAACAAGTACTTATTTCATGTTCTTTTGCTTTTTACAATCAATCCTGATAATTATTGATATCCTGACTAAGAGTTACAAGAGAACCATAGCTTGCTTCAAGCCGACAATCTCCGTGGGATCGACCCTTACTCACGTAAGGTATTACTTAGACGACCCAGTGCACTTGCTGGTTAGTTGTGCGGGATTGCAATTTCGTGCACCAAGTTTTTGGCACCGTTGCCGGGGATTGTTGAGTTTGGACAACTGACGGTTCATCTTGTTGCTTAGATTAGGTATTTTTCAGAGTTCTTAAAGAACGAATTCTAGTGTTTCATGATGATCTGTTGAAGTCTGGCTGGCTGTGAAGCCATGTCTAATTTTATTGGACCGAGGTTTCAACTTATCATCACAAGAGCTTGTTGATTTCTATCAATCTTGCTGTTGGAGCAATGATCTGCTAAGGCTTGGCTGGCCATTGGCCATGTCTAGTATTTTGGACCGGAGCTTTCTTTGAAAGCTTGGCTGGCTATGAAGCCATGTCTAATTCCTGGACCGGAGTCTTAGACTAAACATTGCATGATTCCTGGAATTCTCACTAAGAATTTTGACCTGGACCGGAGTCTTAGACTAGCATTGCAATGATTCCTGGAATTCTCATTAAGAATTTTGATACCTTTATTCTCCACTTAATTTTCGAAAAAAAAAACAAAAACAAAAAAATTTACAAAATTATTAAAAATCCAAAAATATTTTTAATTTGTGTCTTTTCAAGTCAATAATACAGAGAATTGAAGATTCAGAACATACAACAGAGGAATTACACAGAAAAAGCTAGGCATTCAAAACGCCCAGTGAAGAAGGACAAACTGGCGTTTAAACGCCAGCCAGGGTGCCTGGCTGGGCGTTTAACGCCCAAAAGGGTAGTAGTTTGGGCGTTAAACGCCAGAATGTGCACCATTCTGGGCGTTTAACGCCAGGATGGCACAAGAGGGAAGATTTTGTTTTCAAATCAATTTTTTTAAGTTTTCAAAATATTTTCAAAATCAAATCTTTTTCAAATCAAATATTTTCAATCAAATCTTTTTCAAAATCAATTTCTTTCTATTTTCAAAAATACTTGCTATCAATTAATGATTTGATTCAACATTTCAAGTATGTTGCCTTTTCTGTTGAGAAAGGTTTAATGTTTGAATCATATCTTTTCTTGTTAGTCAAGTCATTAATTTTTAAAATCAAATCTTTTTAAATTGTTTTTCAAATCATATCTTTTTAAGCACATCTTTTTCAAGGTAGTTTTCAATCATATCTTTTTAATTTCTTATTTCAAAATCTTTTTCAAAAATTACTTGATTTCTTTCTCAATCTTAGTTTTCGAAAATCAAATTGTGTTTTTCAAAATGTTTTTAAAATCTCTTACCTAATTTTCGAAAATTCTTCCCCTCTTTTCACATTCTTCTTCTACCTCTTCCTTCTATTTTTCTATTCCTCTGACACCTCAAGGAATCTCTATACTGTGACATAGAGGATTCCATATTTCCTTGTTTTCTTCTCTTTCATATGAGCAGGAGCAAAGACAAAAGCATTCTTGTTGAGGCTGACCCTGAACCTGAAAGGACCTTGAAGCGAAAGCTAAGGGAAGCTAAGGCACAATTCTCTGTAGAGGACCTAACAGAAATCTTCAAAGAAGAAGACCCCATGGAAGCCGAAAACAACAACGATGCCAACAATGCAAGGAAGGTGCTGGGTGACTTTACTGCACCTACTCCTGACTTCTATGGGAGAAGCATCTCTATCCCTGCCATTGGAGCAAACAACTTTGAGCTTAAGCCTCAATTAGTTTCTCTAATGCAACAGAATTGCAAGTTTCATGGACTTCCGTTGGAAGATCCTCATTAGTTTTCGGCTGAGTTCTTGCAAATCTGTGACACTGTCAAGACCAATGGGGTTGATCCTGAGGTCTACAGACTTATGCTATTCCCTTTTGCTGTAAGAGACAGAGCTAGAATATGGTTGGACTCACAACCTAAAGAAAGCCTGAACTCTTGGGAGAAGCTAGTCAATGCCTTCTTGGCAAAGTTCTTTCCACCTTAAAAATTGAGTAAGCTTAGAGTGGAAGTCCAAACCTTCAGACAGAAGGAAGGAGAATCCCTCTATGGAGCTTGGGAAAGATACAAACAATTGATCAGAAAGTGTCCCTCTGACATGCTTTCTGAATGGAGCATCATAGGTATTTTCTATGATGGTCT
>NC_029775.3:92044301-92046157 GCF_000817695.3 Arachis duranensis | reverse complement strand
TAACTGAACTCCCTCCCAGTACTCTTCCAAGCAATACAGAAGAAAATCCAAAAGGAGAGTGCAAGGCCATCAACATGGCCGAATTTGGAGAGGAGGAAGAGGCAGTGAACGCCACTGAGGAAGACCTCAATGGACGTCCATTGGCCTCCAATGAGTTCCCTAATGAGGAACCATGGGAATCTGAGGCTCCCACTGAGACCAAAGAGATTCCATTGGATTTACTCCTGCCATTCATGAGCTCTGATGAGTATTCTTCCTCTGAAGAGGACGAATATATCACTGAAGAGCAAGTTGCTAAATACCTTGGAGCAATCATGAAGCTAAATGACAAGTTATTTGGTAATGAGACTTGAGAGGATGAACCCACTTTGCTCACCAAAGAACTGGATGACTTGTCTAGGCAGAAATTACCTCAAAAGAGACAAGATCCTGGGAAGTTCTCAATACCTTGTGCCATAGGCACCATGACCTTCAAGAAGGCCTTGTGTGACCTAGGGTCAAGTATAAACCTCATGCCTCTCTCTGTAATGGAGAAGCTAGGGATCTTTGAGGTGCAAGCTGTAAAAATCTCACTAGAGATGGCAGACAATTCAAGAAAACAAGCTTATGGACTTGTAGAGGATGTTCTGGTAAAAGTTGAACACCATTACATCCCTGCTGATTTCATAGTCCTAGAGACTGGGAAGTGCATGGATGAATCCATCATCCTTGGCAGACCCTTCCTAGCCACAGCAAAGGCTGTGATTGATGTTGATAGAGGAGAATTGATCATTCAAGTGAATGAAGAATCCTTTGTATTTAAAGCTCAAGGATATCCCTCTGTCACCATGGAGAGGAAGCATGAAGAGCTTCTCTCTAAACAGAGTCAAACAGAGCCCCCACAGTCAAACTCTAAGTTTGGTGTTGGGAGGCCACAACCAACTTCTAAGTTTGGTGTTGAACCCCCACACTCAAACTCTAAGTTTGGTGTTGGGAGGTTCCAACATTGCTCTGAGTATCTCTGAGGCTCCATGAGAGCCCACTGTCAAGCTACTGACATTAAAGAAGCGCTTGTTGGGAGGCAACCCAATGTTATATTTTATCTATTTTCTTTTGTTATTTTATGTTTTCTGTAGGTTGATGATCATGAGAAATCACAAAATCAATTGAAAAAGCAAAAACAGAAAGAAAAACAGAAAGAAAAATAGCACACCCTGGAGGAGAGCTTGGTGGTGTTTAAATGCCAATAAGGCTAGCAGATGGGCATTTAACGCCCAGTCTGGCACCATTCTGGGCGTTTAACGCCAGAAAGGGGCACCAGACTGGCGTTAAACGCCAGGAAAAGGCAAGAACTCAGTGTTAAACGCCAGAAATGGGCACCAGCCCGGCGTTTAACGCCAGAATTGGCACAAAGGGTGTTTTTGCTCGCCACTTGGTGCAGGGATGACTTTTCCTTGACACCTCAGGATCTGTGGACCCCACAGGATCCCCACCTACCCCACCACTCTCTCTCTTCTTCACCCATTCACCAATCACCTCAACACCTCTTCCCCAAAAAACCCTTCACCTATCAAATCCCATCTTTCTCTTCACCACTCACATCCATCCTTCATAAAATCCCACCTACCTTACCATTCAAATTCAAACCACTTTCCCTCCCAAACCCACCCATATATGACTGAACCCTACCCCTCTCTCCACCCCTATATAAACCCATCTTCACTCCTTCATTTTCAGACAACCTAAACACTACTTCTCCCCCTTTGGCCGAATCACAAAGCCATCTTCCTCTCCTTTATTTCTTCTTCTTCTACTCTCTTCTTTCTTCTTTTGCTCGAGGACGAGCAAACCTTTTAGGTTTGGTGTGGTAAAAGCAT
>NC_029775.3:92043547-92044254 GCF_000817695.3 Arachis duranensis | reverse complement strand
ATGATGTAAGGAGATGAACATCCTTACACTAGAAGGGTTAACTTTGATCAAAGGTTGGACCAAGTCCTCACAGTCATTTGTGAAGAGCGCGCCCAATGGAAGAGAAATTCAAGAGGGAAGCCGGTTCAATTGAGAAGGCATGACCTCAAGCCCGTGGCTAGGGGATGGTTGGAGTTTATCCAACGCTCAATCATTCCCACTAGCAACCGGTCCGAAGTTACTATAGACCGGGCCATCATGATTCATAGCATCATGGTTGGAGAAGAAATAGAAGTTCATGAGGTCATAGCCCAAGAGCTTTATAAGGTGGCGGACAAGTCCTCTACCTTGGCAAGGTTAGCCTTTCCTCATCTCATTTGTCACCTCTGTTATTCAGTTGGAGTTGACATAGAGGGAGACATCCCCATTGATGAGGACAAACCCATCACTAAGAAAAGGATGGAGCACACAAGAGATCCCACTCATCATGAGATCCCTGAGATCCCTCAAGGGATGCACTTTCCTCCACAAAACTATTAGGAGCAAATCAACACCTCCCTAGGAGAACTGAGTTCCAACATGGGACAACTAAGGGTGGAACACCAAGAACATTCCATCCTCCTCCATGAAATTAGAGAAGATCAAAGAATCATGAGAGAGGAGCAACAAAGACAAGGAAGAGACATTGAGGAGCTCAAGCACTCCATAAGACCTTCAAGAGGAAGAAC
>NC_029775.3:92033113-92040286 GCF_000817695.3 Arachis duranensis | reverse complement strand
TAGGATTCTGGGAATCTGGAAAGTCTAACCTTGTCTGTGGTATTCCGAGTAAGATTCCGGTATTGAATGACTGTGACGAGCTTCAAACTCTTGATGGCTGGGCGTTAGTGACAGACGCAAAAGAATCACTGGATTCTATTCCAACCTGATTGAGAACCGACAGATGATTAGCTGTGCTGTGACAGAACGCGTAGAACATTTTCACTGAGAGGATGGGAGGTAGCCATTGACAACGGTGAAACCCTACATACAGCTTGCCATGGAAGGAGCCTTGCGTGCTTGAAGAAGAAGACAGTAGGACAGCAGAGATTCAGAAGATAGAGCATCTCCAAAACCTCAACCTGTTCCCCATTACTGCAAAACAAGTACTTATTTCATGTCCTTTTACTCTTCACAATCAATCCTGATAATTTCTGATATCCTGACTAAGATTTACAAGATAACCATAGCTTGCTTCAAGCCGACAATCTCCGTGGGATCGACCCTTACTCGCGTAAGGTATTACTTGGTGTGCGGAATTGCAAAAGTGTGATTGCAATTTCGTGCACCACTTTCCATTTTTCATCCAAAGGAGAACACTCTGACGCATAGTAGAGAGTACAGCTCTAACCCCGTGAATCCATCCCCGGCCTAATAAGGCATTATAGCTTGCTTTTGACGGCACCACCATGAAAATAGTGTTTTGATAAGAAGATCCTACCTGCACCCCCAAGGTAACCAGACCTTTAGCAGGAGTAGAAGTACCACTAAAGTCTGTTATGGCAATATTGGTGGGAACCAAATCATCATGATGTTTGCCAACCTTCATCAGCATCCTCTCCGATAAAAGGCTTATTGCTGCTCAGCCATCAATTAAAACTTTGTTTACCTTTATCCCACTCATAGTTGCAGTGATATGAAGTAGATGGAGATGGGACTTTTGTTTCTCAGATGGCCTCAGAAAATATCCCGGTTCATCCTCATATCGAATGAACGAATAGAACTCTTCATCATCCATATCATAATCATCTTCAGGGTCACCTTCATATTCACCCAAATACTCAGTTGGGATAATGGAAATAGTCCCAATCATCTCATCATCTCCTTCTTCGAAATACTCTTCATTTACGTCAGCATCTTTGTCTTTGTCAACAACTGAAGTATTAACCACTGACTTACCTTTATTCAACTTTGCAAGGGACAGAATATCCTTTGGATAAGTTTCTCCATCAAATGGAAAGACTATTCGAGAATGCACTGAAGGTGTTGCTCCCTTGCCTTTATTAATTTGAGGCTTATTTGTTTGCTGTTGATTCCTTATTCCTCTACCTCTTGGATATCCTCTAGCTCGGCCACGATAGTAGGGATACTGGCCTTGTGGGGGTCCTCGATGTCCCCACTGTGGGTTTTTCCTATATTGAGCATCTCGATTCTGGAATTCTTGACAATTCTGAATCCATTGAACTCTTATAGCCTGAGAATGGCTTATTGGTGCAATAACATTTTGCGAGGAGCCTTGGAGCTTTGTCCTTTTTCTCGTCGAATTGGTTACTTCTGACGAGCCTGCTCCTCTCTATATGCCAGTTCTTTCTTCATTATTTCTTTCTCAAATATCGTTGCGGCTTCAGTGTCAAACACAACATTGCATCGAGGACACAGAGATACGTCCCGATCATTAAGCTTTTGCTGCATCAAAAAATCCAACAAATTGTCTCCCACACGAGGGTATAAAGATCGGACTTGTGATTTGAAATCACCCAAAGCCACATCGAAACAATAAGACATTCCAACCATATTCACACCAAAATATGGCTCAGCAAAACTGGCTTCAACATCAAAAGGATCAGAATCAACTTTCATCTCCTTTTTTCCATCATCAAACTTCAAACGTCCTTCCCTAATAGCCTCCTATATAAGACCCCTAAAATGAACACAATTGTTTGGCGAATGACTAGTTGCTTGGTAAAATTTACAATAAGGTTTTCCTTTTAAATCTTTCACCGAAAGTAAAGTTCTGCCTTCAGGCAAAATTAACTGTTTATCTTTAAGAAACACATCAAAAATCTGGTCAGATTTCGAGATATCAAAACTATATCTCTTTCCATTCTTTAGTTTTGAATCATTTGACTTCTCATTACTATGGATCTTTTTAAGAAAAGAACAAACGTTCGAAGGACCCTTCTTAAGTTCAGCTAAATCAACCTCTACTTCTAAATCGGACTCCTCCTCCAAGGATTCCATGGCCACATAAGCAACCTTTTCCTTTCGAACAAAGGGTCTAATCTTTGGCCTCTTTTCATTCTCATATTTCTCCTTTTCCTTCTTCAGAAGTTCGACTTGACGAACCCTTTCAACCAAATGTGCTAAGTCAGGAATATGAACATTAAGCAGTTTTCAACGCATATAAAATCCTAACCCCATAATTGCTATTTTCACCACTTCACTCTCAGGCAATGACACATAACATCTACTTCTAGCATTTTTGAAACGTATCATATAATCATTGATGGTTTCACCATCTTCTCGTTTCAAAGCTACTAGATCAGTAACTGCTACGTTCAATTCCCCTCGATAAAACTGGGCATGAAAAGCAGTTTCCGACTGAGCCCAAGTCGTTATCGAATTTGGTCTAAGATTTGAAAACCAACTAAACGCATTCTTCGTTAACGAAGAAGAAAAAACTTCATTTTCAAATTCTCATCATTAGCTAGATTCCCAATCTCGACCAAATATCAAGCGACATGTTCATTGGTCAATTTTCCTCGCAAATTTTGTAATTAATTTTAGATTTTTCACACCTTTTGTCACTTCGGCCATTTGAACAACTTGAGGAAAAGCGGATACAAAATGGGGTCGATTTATTAACTCGACATTCAAATCGACTCTATTGAGCATATCTTCTACAATTCTTGTCACTTGATAACGTCCACTGACCTGATTAGCATGTAATCGAGCCAAGACGTCATCTGTATTTTGACCATGAGGAATTAACTGAGATTCTCTCTGTTTCTCAAAATAATATTTTTATTTTGAAATATATTTTCAAAATTCTCATTATTCCCTCTGGTATCATACCTTTCTCCTTCATCATAACCAACGATTCGAGCAATCCGTTCGACTTGCCTTGCAAGACGTTTGAATTTCGATTCATGATCAGCCATCATAGGATTCAAAATTGTGGTCATTTGTTGAGTCAACAAGTTGACCAAATAATGATGACTTTTCTCTACCTGTTGTCAAAATGCTGCCATCGAATTAGAGGCATTCAACGTAGAGTCCACATTATAATCACGAGAATACTCGGAGTACTGTTGTAGGATTTGAGAATTATTTACTCCAATCATACTCCCAACATAGATAGGAGGAACAAAACCACTCACCAGTGCAGTATAACCAGAAGGAAGGACATAAGGAGGCCAACCAATAATTACTGAAGGCTGTATTGGTGGTAAATTACCATGTGGACGAATATTGCATCCATTATTTCCAGTCTGAATGCTAGTAACCACTACACTTTCACTCACGATCATGCCTTCTGAACGCGAAGTAACGTTCGAAAGTTGTACAGTTACTGGTATGCTATCATTGGTGGACAAACCACCGTTTATGTAACATCCCAACTTTTTGAATCAAGTCATTTTTTTAATAACTAATTAATTAATTAAAATAGTAATGATTTGAGATTTGAATTTTAATCCGATTGACTTTGTTTAAGATTCGTTTTAAAGCTAATTCAATTCTCTATAAATTTGTCTCTAATAGCTATTTCCAAATTCCAAACGTATAAAACTTTATAGGGCTCACAAAGTGACGTTTCATATTGAAGATTTCACCTAAATGCCTCCTAACATAATCTGCACATACCTGAGAGCTATTTGATCCTTCCTTTTTCATTCTATTCCCTTCTTCTATACAAAAAATTCTAGTATACACAAAGTCTAGCCATGGAACAAGTCTCTCTTCACTAACATATTTGCATCAAAATACCTATCAGAACTTTACTCGATGTAAGGGGTTTTATGCTAATTTTTATGTCAAATGTTAAATGTTTTTGGATATAGATGTTAGCATTACATGTCATGATATAATGTCTCTTTTCTTTATACACATTATGCATTATAATAACAATCTTATGTGCATTAAAGAACTGAGGGAATAATCCTTCGGTAAGGAAAGGTGACCCCCAAAGACAAGATAATCGAGATGATCATTCGGTAAGGGAAGGTGATCGAATTTAGATGATCCTTTGGTAAGGGAAGGTGATCGATAAACTTTTGTGAACCTTCGGTAAGAGAAGGGGACTCCCATCAATTTTATATAATAAGATATCTTTGTTGATATAACTCTTTTCTTGTGTATGTCTAAATAACCTTGATTGTAAATTGAACTGAGGGAATGATCTTTCGGTAAGGGAAGGTGACTCCCAAAGACAAGATATCGATATGATCCTTCGGTAAGGGAAGGTGATTGATCGAGATGATCATTCGGTAAAGGAAGGTGATCGTCAAAACGTTTGGGATAAGAACCTTCGATAAGGGAAGGGGACTCCCACCTTTTATACCGGTTTGAGCTCAATAACTTCCATAAAAGCTACGAAAAAAAGTAATGAAAAGTACAATGAAAAGTATGATCATGATTGTTCTTCTTTTATCCTTTTTAATTTATGATTATGATTGCATTTAAAGATCCTTCCTTTATCCAAAATTCCTTTTGTATGATGTATGATATTGTTTAAGATCTCTATTTTATTCAGATCTATCCTGTTTGACTTATCTATGCCAATGTTACTATTCTTCTCTTATTTATTATTTATTTTGCCTTACTTTATGGCCTATGAGAACATCAAACTAAGGTTTATGAGTTTACATGTTTTAACGCTATAGGCATTTTGTATGCATCACACATGTCACAACATAAGTAAATGAGAAGCATCTAAAAGTCACACCACTTCGATTAACAAGGATTTTTGAAAATAATAATTGAACAATCTTGCATTATTACTGTTTTTATTTTAAAACTCGGAGTGGCTGGAGATGGATACGATGACATCATATAGATAAACTATTGAGAAACTTTTGTTTCTCACCCCTCTCTCCGTACCATCTTCAGGAAGGATGCGGCACAAAGCAATGCCCTGTTCAGTTGAGGTGAAAAGACAAGTGCACTATTAGGAGCGAGCTATCAAGAACGTAGATACGAAACATTAAGCGTTTATCTTAAGAAGGAAGAATAGGCGATTGCTTCAGTCATATTTAAACAAATTAAGAGAATTAGGATTTCCTATCTGTCTTGTTTTATTTTTATTGAGTGATTGTAATTGTAACTATGATATTTCTTTTTATAATTATTTGGTATGAGTAAAGTTTGTCATTGTTGTGCCTTCATAGTTTAGCACGCCCGCTTTTTTGGTAGTATTTTTAGATCAACTTATATTTTTCAACTAGTAAATATTCTAATAAAAACTAGTCATTTAATATTTTTATATATAAATTATTTTATATTTGTTTTTAAAAGAAAATTTTCGCAAGGTTTTAAATATCTGCTACTAAATATAATCCAGATAAAGCTTAACTCAATTTAAAAGCATTAGGGTGTTACAATTCACATTCGACATTTCATCTGCTATGTGAATAATTCTTTCACTTCTTAGTTGCATACACCAAATGACACCAAAATTATTTGACACACTTCAGTTTAAAACTGTTCTACCGGACGTGCCAATTTGTTTTGTTGATTTTTAGCAAATCGATGGTGGTTCAATTCTAATGGTCTGGGAGCACCTACTCCTCTTTTTGCAGGTACCGGTTTCTCTATAAGTGCATCAAAGGTCCTCGAATTAGACGAGTATTGAAATAGAAAAAAGTTCAAAAGATGCAACATAAGCTTTTAAAAGACAAATTGACTAAAATCGAAAGAAATTTGCAAAGTAGTTAAATAAAGCAATAAAAATACTTTCGATTGAATCAAATGACTTTTAACATGGAAATTAAAGATGTTGAAATGTAAATTTAACAAAGAAATTAAAGGTTGCTTGAAAAATAAATTGAACAGGAAAAGTAAAGTTTACTGAATTTATAAATTAAAAAGATAAAGACATGGAAATAACCCTACAAAAATCGAACTCGAATGCATACTCAGAAATTCACTGAGATGTGAGTGTGCTTGAGTGTATTTCTGAAGAAAAGTTTCAACCCTGATTTCTTAATACTTTCTAATATTTATACCCCTCTTCCGTAACTGATCATTAATGACATGATCCCCCCCTTGTGTGCGAAAGTCTGGGTAACCACTCCCGCTCTTTTGCCCAAACGTGTGCCAATTACTGAAAATCTTTAACTCAAGAAAACCTTCGATCTTTCTCATTTGATTAACTTCTCGATTTACTATGTCCATCAAAACCGTGTCAAACAGTTTCCCACTCGATGCCTTCATGGGCATCCCTTTTGATCTCTATTTCCTTTTCAAAATTTTATTAATATTTCGAATAAGCTCAACCTTTAAATATAATTATTTTTTGACTAACAACATCAATTTATTATAATTCAATAGAGCTTCTCTTCTTAATGAAAAGAAAAATTAGTGACCCATAGTTAAAAAATTACAAAACAGAAAAATTGAAAAAAAAAGTAGCAGTAAAGATAGAAGTCTCCTTCCTTAGTCTTTACTCTGTATTTGTATACTACTCTAGTCTCTCCAATTTAAATTCAACTCAAATTACAAAATTACATTTCATTTGATACCCATGAGGCTTGTTCTCTAAATTAGATCTTGTTGGGCTTTGAATTGAAAACTTCAGCACGACTTTACAAAATATTTTATTGATAGCATTAAAAAATATTGAGTGTGTTTAATAAACACGTTGAAAAAGATAAAAGTGTATTTAAATTTCTTGAACGCTGTTTCTTGGTATTTGGTATTTTTTTTGCTCTAAACAAAAAGGTATAACTTCTGCATTCACTTAACATGTTGTGTTTACGCTTATTATTAGTCATTATTAATTTTAATAATTTTTTATAGAATTTTTATATTTGTTTTAAGTCATTTTAAATATTTTAATTTTTTAATTTTTAGTGTTTTCATTCATATTTCAATTTTTTATTTTTAATTAAATTTTTTATTATAATTTTATTATAATATAAATTATTGACCTTATTAAAAAGGGCAAAATAAAAAAAATTGATCATAAATAATAAT
>NC_029775.3:92031282-92032037 GCF_000817695.3 Arachis duranensis | reverse complement strand
TGATTAGGGGTGAAAATAGGCCAGGCGGCCTACCAGGGGCCTGTAGCCTGGCCTGTGTTTGGCCTGGTCTAGCCTGGTCTGATAGGAAATAGGCTCAGGCTCAAGCTATTAAAAAAGTCTATATTCATAAATTTATTATTTTATATTTTATAATTGTTAAAATTAAATTATATCTTAAATTTAATTATTATTAAAAAAACAGGCCTATTGACAGACTTCAGGCCAGGCCAGATTTAACAACAGGCTAAGCACAATACTCATTAAAAAATCTATACCAGGCTACAGACCAGGTTAAGGCCAATATACTCTATTACAAGCCTGGCCTGTTAAGAATAAAGCCTGACCTGGCCTGATTTATTTCCACACCTAGCTGTGATAGCATTTTAGTTCCCTCCAACATTTTGAACAAATTTACATTTTCAATCGAATCGATTTTGATCGAATTTAACCGATTTTCAATGGTTCATTCCGAATCTAATTGGTTCACACCGTTTTCTTTCTTTATACGGTCTGACTATTGAACCGAATTGAAATATGGTCTAATTTATTGATTTTTCGGTTGAATCGGTCGGTCCGATCTAATTTTTATAACTACGAAATCTTTTATTTTTAAATAATTAAATATATAAATATAAAATATATAAGTATTTTTTATTTAATAAAATTAATTATTATGCAAAACTTTTTTATAATATTAAAAAATTATATTAAAATAATATTTTAAACAGTAACATAAAAATATAAAATCATTAAAA
>NC_029775.3:92021895-92029973 GCF_000817695.3 Arachis duranensis | reverse complement strand
TCTGTTTTTTTAAAAAAATTGAAAAAATAAAAAAGTTAATATTTTCATGTATTATATATAATATTTTAAATAAATTATATTTTTAAAATATTTTTATAAAAAATTATATTATATAATATCTTTAATAAACATAGTTAGTTAATAAATTTTAAATATAATAATCTAATTATTTGTGAAGTAATATAAAATAAAATTTTAATTATTTTATATTTTTATGTTAGTTATAGTTTAAAATATTATTTTAATATAATTTTTAATATTATAAAATTTTTTTGCAATAATTAATTTTAATAAATAAAAAATATTCATATATTTTATATTTAATTATTTAAGAATAAAAGATTCTGTTGCCGTTTAAAATATTGTATATTAAAGTATTGTTATTTAATGTATTTATTTATGTACTATGATATTTTATATTTATTAGAGTCCATCAATACTTTTCTTTTATATTAATTTTTGATTTTCATCTAATAAAATTTAATGGCCTATATAAATATAACTCATGCAATAAAAACATAATTGTTGAGCTCGTTTTATCCATACTCCGATTAAATCACTTAATCGAGTTAAACAATAAAATTAACGACGATCTTTTTTCTAAAAGTACTTTGTTTTTTCTGTGAATAAAAATTGAAGTGAACGTCTAAAATATTGCAAGGACAATCGAGAAGCATTGGGAAATGCCCCACTATAAGCAAAGCAAAGCAAAGCATAAAACACATCCCATGTCCACAGAATTTCAGCCAAAATGACCATTTTGTCACAGTCAATAACTGCCACTGTGCATGTATATAACAGAGAGAGAGAGAGAGAGAGGGAGAGAACAAGGACCAAAGAGGAAGATGGTGGGACCAAAGAGGCCTCAATTCGTGTTGTTTGGTTCTTCCATCGTTCAACACAGCTTCTATGACCAAGGTTGGGCGGCCATTCTTTCTCACTTGTATGCTCGCAAGGTACAATTTTCTCTCTCTTTTCCAATTCATGATTCCAGTGCTATTTATAAAAAATTATAGAAATTAAAAATCAACAAGTTATATTTTCGATTTGAATTAATAGAAGCGTTCGGTATAGAGACTTGAGAATATGGTAGATATCCTAACAGTTAAACAAAGGTAATGAAGAATAAAATAAAACTCTAGGTGACACCTTTAGATCTCAATCTACATAAGAAATTATTACTTTTGTAGTGTTTTTATTGGTGTAGGCTAATAGACATAGCCACCATGCTTGCTGAACAATGGAACTGGAATAACGTTCATATGTGGCTTTGTGGGACTAATAATGCATTTTGATGGATTAATTCACGAGACATTCGCATGGCACAGGCAGACATAATTTTGCGAGGATATGCTGGTTGGAATTCGAGGCGTGCTCTCCAGGTTTTGGATGACATTTTCCCCAAGGTACTAAGCATCTGATTGTTAAACAAGGATCTTGAATGAGTCTATGAAGCTAGCATGGATTTTAAGTTTGATTTTTGCAATATTATACGAGAGGAGTGTTAGGGGGCCACCAGGTTTTGTGATTTGTAGCCATCAATTAGCCATCATTAGTATTTTTAATAGTGTGAGATTACTCACTTTTCTTTTGCTGGTTAAGTGCTAGTCAGAGTTTAATAAAAGTGCTGGTCTTCTAGACTTTCTCGTTAATCATTATACAATAATGATCTCCTTAATAGTTATATGTAGTGATTAATTGATTTATGCTCTGACTTGCAAATAAAGAATCACCCTTTTGTTTTTGCAATCTTCTTCGACTCAGAATGCCAGTGAGCAACCATCACTTGTAATTGTGTACTTTGGTGGCAATGATTCAGTTCTTGCGCATCCAAGTGGCCTCGGACAACATGTACCTCTCCAAGAATACATTCAAAATATGACCAAAATAGCTATCCATCTAAAGGTAAACAAATGTTTCCCACTAGAGTACCATTTTTTTCCTGTGCAGCTAGTGTATATATCGGTCCAAAGTTTGACATGAATGTCAATGATTGCCAGAGCCTTTCGAAGAAGACTCGCATTATATTTCTTGGTGCTCCTCCTGTCAATGAAGCACAAATTCTTGGAAACAGGTCCTGACTGCAGTTAAATTGCAATATAATTTTGCAGAATTGAAAAGGCAGAGATACACATAATGGCAATATCTATATTTATATAGAGGATAAGATTAGATAGTGATGCATATAACCTTACTTAAAGCTATGCTGCATTTCATCTACTTGTGACAACTTGTGAAAATTCTGAAGTATGGCTGGTTGCTTTTCTATTTCCCGATTTTAATTCCGGGGTTTTTATTTGAATCTTAAATCTGATGAATAAGTTGTTGGACTGGAAACACAGTGATCTACTGGGTCAGCCGCTGAGGACAAATGAATCGTGTCGAATATATTCAGAAGCCTGTTTGGAGCTGTGTCGCGAGATGAATCTCAAGGCCATTGACATCTGGTCTGCCATCCAGAAAAGGAAAGACTGGCGAGACGTATGCTTCAAGTAAGTATGCTCTCATAACCCCCAGAATTGGAAAAGAATGGGTTCAAATTCTGCACTTCCTTTATTTGATTTGCTGGTTTGGTTATTTGTCCTTAGCGATGGGATTCATCTGACGGCTGAGGGAAGCGAGATAGTTGCAAGAGAGATACTGAAGGTCCTCAAAGAAGCAGAGTGGGAACCAAGTCTGCATTGGAAGTCAATGCCAATTGAGTTTGGAGAAGATTCGCCGTATGATCCGGTTGCTGCAGATGGAAAGACAACTAAAAATGTCTCAAGGGAGCCCTTCCCTGAAAATTTGGATTGGGATTAGACTTGTGGATGCTGCTGATTTGTGGAGGCATCTTAAGAGATTATGAAGGCAGGTTCTGGGCTTGATGGCTGGGAACTTCATGACGAATTCGAGAGGCGAATGGTTGTGCAGATCGACTGGTTTTGCATGGTCATGGATTAGTTTGGATGTTACATTTTTATACTCTTCCCCATTGTATGTCTTTATGTTTCAAAGCTGATGCTATTGGCAGAGCATTTCCTAGATTAGTGTCGTTTCTTCCTTGGGCATTTTGTCCTCCAGTTAATATCACTTCTGCTGTTACTTGTAATTTTATTCATAATAAATATCTATTTTTGATAAAATAAACAAAAGTCTTAAACATTAATTTACATAGTCAATATATAAATATCGACAAATATCAAATATGAATCTTTATGATTTTAATTACCTGACATAAAAAACAATGTTGTGGATGATAATATAAACCTAATTCCAACTGTCAAGTTTCATCGAAACACACTTTCATATATCAATTTATGAAATTTGTTGTCTATTGAAGGATTTTCTTTTATTGGGCTGCGAAATTAGCCTTGTTGGTTTGTCCTCCTTCTCCTTCCACCAACGGTATTGGTCCACTTTGTTTCTGCCATCATTTTGCTCCTGTCTTGCTCCACCTCCACCGCTTTATAATCTGTCCATGTCTTAAGTTGCTTTTGCTTTTTGTTTAGTTCTAATTGCGTTTAGCCTACCAAATATGTGATTGTCACTTGCTAATTTAACGTATTTTGCTCTTTTGGACAAAATTTATTTTATTTTTGTAAATTTGTGCAAGTTAATTTATCAATAATCCCAAATTTCAGAATTTGATAACACAGGTTAATTTTTGTTTCTATAATTATTTAGAAACTATCTATCTATCTATTCTATTATATAAAAATCGGATGTCTAGCTGACGTGGCATGCTTCGGAGAGTGTTTCCCGATTTAATTATTTTAACTTATTCAATATAATTTATTGCACTGACTTAATTCTATTAACTAATTGATTTGATTAGATATTTAAATATTAATATAATTAATATGATTATTATAATTTATATTACTTAATTAATTATATTACATTAATTATGATTCGTTATATTAGTGAATTAGTAATTTCATTTATAAAGTCTAAAATAAAATAAATAAATTGTTATTATTCTAATTAAATTTATTTATATACTATATATAAATTAACGTTAATTTATAAAATATAGAATTTGTGGATTGTGATAAAAACGCAAATCAGAAAAAAATGCATACAATTATAGAAGAATTAAATCTATCCTCTTTATTTATTTTTAACCATCATTTTAGATTTTAATTTTTTTTAAAAACCAGTGATAGTGAAATTTTATTAATGCTAGATAAAATTATAGAAGAATCTACAAAGCAGTATAAATTGTTGCTCTTTCAATCAAATCATACCACATACAAAAATAAATTAAATTAAATAAATCGAATTTGTATTTCTATATAATTCGATTCGATTTAGGCAAATATGTAGTAAATTGAATTTATAAGGGTCGAATTATATGCAACTTTTAAATAATTATAATAATATAGGTATTTTATATAAAAATTAATACAAAAATAATTTAAATTTCGTACAATATTTTTTTGTATTTATGAGCTAATTCATTAATATATGTAATTTAAAACCCTAATCCCAAATTGCATGCGACACATATATAATTAATTTTATCATACAACTAGTGTATGTTTCCGTACCCTATACGGGATAATATATAAAATTATATAAAATTTTTTATTAAAAAAATTAAATAAAAATATATTTGGTTTCTAAGGCGACTACCTCTATATTTTCAAGAATATGATGAAATTTCTTTATCTATATCACCATCTTATAGCAAAATACACCAATTTTTAAATGGAGATCAAAATCAACAACCAAATTAAAAAAAAAAGCCAAATACATGAATGTCTAATTACTATGATACATAGATAAATGTGAAAGTACAATTACACAAGAATTTTTTTAAGCCATAATTCAAAATTCACCTATCTATTCTATCAATTAAACAACATATTCGAGCGTCACAATCTCTGTAAGCCACTATGTAGTCTTTCGAACACTTAAAAAACTCTCATTTTCTTTAGTGTAAGTCATGCAAACCTCCTAGTTCATAGATTTCACCATGCTCTCAAACCACATTCATGACATAAATATTCAAATCTTTTATAGCTGCAGCAAACCTGGAGACCAAAAAATAATTATAAAACAAAGGTAGTGACAATGATAGATTTATATAATTTGGATTAACATTTCAAAAATGATTTTTCTTATCCTATGTAGATTGATCTTATATCCACAACATTTTGAATATTTGGCCATTGAATTTCTATCCGAACACATTTTTAGTGTTCATAGTCTATGTTAAAATTGTTAGGGATAGACTTTTCATAAACTCCAACTTGAGAATTTGTCAACCATGGTCCATGAATACTTCATGGTTAACGTATTAGTTTAAAGGTGAACGCGAATCGGATCGGATCGGATATGACCAAATTTTCAACTCGATCCGCACTAAAATAATCAGTTTGGATCGGATCCAATATCCGCAGTTTTTAAGCTTAGATCCGATCCGATCCGCACATTTGCGGATCGGTTCGGATCGGATATCGGATATATCCGCAAAATTTAAAAATATTTTTTAAAGCTTATTTTTATTAGAAAATATCAATAAAATTTATTTTTCTATTCTTTTAAATATGTTTACTCTTAAAATAATATTAAACATACTTTTCTTAAATAATAAATTAAAATAATACAACATATATAATAATTATTAGTTGAAATAAAACATAAAAAGAATATTTACTTATTTATTTCTTTATTTTTACGGATATGCGGATCAAAAATGCGGATACCAACACGAAATTCACAATCTGATCCGATTAGTGTGCAGATCCGATAGCCTTACGGATTGGATCCATATCCGCAATTTTCGGATCGGATTCGGATAAACACTGCGGATATGAGGATCAGATCCGATCCATGAACACCCCTACATATTGTATATAGCTTTGAATGAGAGTTGGAGGATCTGGTGGCTTGTATCCACGATAAGTCGACACTTACCTTCTTGCCATGGCGTCTCATAAGAAGAAAAAAATTATTGTAAAAACTACCAAATAAAAGAGTAATTAATAAAAAAATGAGATCCTCTTCTAATATATATGACATTTTATAATGATAAAATAAAAATAGAAGGAATAAAATTTTATATTTTTATATTAGAAATATAATTTAATATTTATTCTAATAGTGATTTGATTTAATTTACTGAATTCAAAAAAATAAATAAATAAATAATTAATTAAATTCAATGAATTAAAAAGACAAATAGAGAAACACTCTCTTAGGAGACAATAATTTTTTTAACTAAATTAATCTGTCTTTATTATATTCAATTAGAATAAATAACAAATTATCTATTTTAATGTGCACCTTATAAATTAATAAATTAAAATAATTGATATAATAAATTATAATTAATTAATTGATATAAATTATAATAAATTATGTGATATTTAAATATCTAATCAAATCAATTAGTTGATATAATTAATTTACTGTAATGAATTGTATTTAATGAATTAAAAGAAATAAATTGAAAAATATTTTTAATAATTAATTGTTTGATATAAATTATAATAAATTATATAATATTTAAATATATAATAAAAAATTAGTTGCTATAATTAATTCACCGTAGTAACTTGTATTTAATGAGTTAAAATAAATAAATTGGGAAATACTCTCAGAAGCATGCCACGTCAACTTCATCATTAAGTGCAGAAATCTGATTTTTATATAATAGAATAGATTAATCCTATTTTTAATACGTCTTTTCACGTAATTTTTTTTATTTTGTCTAAATTTTGTATGTTTTTTTTATGTCTTATATTGCAATAATTTTTTTGGAGTCAATAAAAATCAAAGTCTCAAATTTTAAATTATAGAAAATATGATACTATATTATAAACTTATTTTTTCTAATAATTTAAGCTCATAAAAAAGGCATATGGGATAAAACTATCTTAAATTTGTTGCGTATGATGCCTAGTTTAGAAAACAACAATAAAAGGATGAAAAGACCACAAATTTGTTGAAATAGGAATGATTCACAAAAATAATGGTACAAATTTTAAACAATCATAACATGAGACTGATATATATTACTCATATTCTAAATTCTTTAACCTGAAACTCAAAATTCGCAAATAAAAATTAGTATATGGATTTTTCGAAATAAAATAATAACAATAATAAAAAGTGCTTTTAATTTATTATTAATTAGTCATTGAACGTTAAATTATCAAATAAAAATATTATTAAATGAGAGTAGTTGCTGAATGGAAGTAATTGTCAAGGTGTTGGTGTTGTATCCTGCTTTGGCTCATTAAAGTAGGTTACATTATATTTATGACTCCGTAAACGGAAATTTTTTATTTCGTTCAAAAAAGAAAATTTTGGATTTGAAATAAAATAATTTCTTTGATTCTTTCCAACAAATTATAACATATACACATTAAAATTTTAGCCCAATGATGAGCGGATAATTTATACGCTTTTTGGCATTGTTTTTAGTATGTTTTTAGTATGTTTTAGTTAGTTTTTAGTATATTTTTATTAGTTTTTAGTTAAAATTCACTTTTCTGGACTTTACTATGAGTTTGTGTATTTTTCTGTGATTTCATGTATTTTCTGGCTGAAATTGAGGGACTTGAGCAAAAATCTGATTCAGAGGCAGAAAAGGACTGCAGATGCTGTTGGATTCTGACCTCCCTGCACTCGAAGCATAATTTCTAGAGTTACAGAAGCCCAATTGGCGCGCTCTTAACGGCGTTGGAAAGTAGACATCCTGGACTTTCCAGCAATATATAATAGTCCATACTTTTTCCGAGATTTGATGGTCCAAACCGGTGTTCCAAATCAGCTCAAAACTGCCCGGCGCTAAACGCCGGAACTGGCACAAGAATGGGAGTTAAACGCCCAAACTGGCACAAAAGCTGGCGTTTAACTCCAAGAGAAGTCTCTACACGAAAATGCTTCAATGCTCAGCCCAAGCACACACCAAGTGGACCCGGAAGTGGATTTTTATGTAATTTACTCATCTTTGTAAACCTTAAGCTACTAGTTCTCCATAAGTAGGACCTTTTGCTATTGTATTTTCATCTTTTGATCTTTTGAATCTTTTGATCACTTTAGATCTTAGATCAGATCTTGGTTCTTCTGGTTCCCTCTCTGGG
>NC_029775.3:92020292-92021311 GCF_000817695.3 Arachis duranensis | reverse complement strand
GTGGGATCGATCCTTACTCGCGTAAGGTTTATTACTTGGACAACCCAGTACACTTGCTGGTTAGTTGTGCGAAGTTGTGATAAATAGTTGAGATTGCAATTGAGCGTACCATGTTGATGGCGCCATTGATGATCACAATTTCATGCACCAAGTTTTTGGCGCCATTGCCGGGGATTGTTGAGTTTAGACAACTGACGGTTCATCTTGTTGCTTAGATTAGGTATTTTTCAGAATTCTTAAGAATGAATTCTAGAGTTTCATGATGATCTGTTGAAATCTGGCTGGCTGAGAAGCCATGTCTAATCTTATTGGACCGAGGTTTCAACTGATCATCACAAGAGCTTGTTGATTTCTATCAATCTTGCTATTGGAGCAATGATCTGCTAAGGCTTGGCTGGCCATTGGCCATGTCTAGTGTTTTGGACCGAAGCTTTCTTTGAAAGCTTGGCTGGCTATGAAGCCATATCTAATTCCTGGACCGGAGTCTTAGACTAGCATTGCAATGATTCTTGGGATTCTCATTAAGAATTTTGAATCCTTTATTTTACTTTTCCACATAGTTTTCGAAAAAATCCAAAAAAAAATTTACAAAATCATAAAAACCAAAAATATTGTATATTTCTTGTTGAGTCTAGAGTCTCATTTTAAGTTTGGTGTCAATTGCATGTTTTTATTCTTCTTGCATTTTTCGAATTCATGCATGTGTCTTCATTAATCTTCAAGTTGTTCTTGATGATTTACTTGTTTTGATCTTTAAATTCTCTTGTCTTGAGTATTTTGTTAGTGTCAGTAGTATACAAACTTCTAAGTTTGGTGTCTTGCATGCATTGTTTATTTGATTTTAGTTGCATTTTGATTATTCCTCATTATTAAAAATCCAAAAATATTTTTAATTTGTGTCTTTTCAAGTCAATAATACAGAGAATTGAAGATTCAGAACATACAGCAGAGGAATTACACAGAAAAAGCTGGGCGTTCAAAACGCCCAGTGAGGAAGGCAAACTGGCGTTTAAACGCCA
>NC_029775.3:92018550-92020141 GCF_000817695.3 Arachis duranensis | reverse complement strand
CAAGAGGGAAGATTCTGTTTTTAATTCAGATTTTTTTTTTCAAGTTTTCAAAATTTTTCAAAATCAAATCTTTTTCAAATCAAATCTTTTCAATCAAATCTTTTTCAAAATCAATCTCTTTCCATTTTCAAAAATACTTGCTAACAATTAGTGATTTGATTCAACAATTCAAGTATGTTGCCTTTTCTGTTGAGAAAGGTTTAATGTTTGAATCATATATTTTCTTGTTAGCCGAGTCATTAATTTTTAAAATCAAATCTTTTTAAATTGTTTTTCAACTCATATCTTCTCAATCAAATCTTTTTAAAACCATAACTTTTCAATCATATATTTTTAATCACATCTTTTTCAAAATAGTTTTCAATCATATCTTTTTGATTTCTAATTTCAAAATCTTTTTCAAAAATCACTTGATTTTTTTTCCACCCTTGGTTTTCGAAAATCAATTAGAGTTTTTCAAAATGTTTTTAAAATCTTTTTAATTTTATTCTTCCCCTCTTCTCACATCCTTCGATTTATGGACTAACACTACTCCTTAATGCACAATTCGAACTCCATCTTCCTTGATAAGTTCGAATTTTCTACCTCTTCCTTCTATTTTTCTTTTCCTCTAACACCTCAAGGAATCTCTATACTGTGACATAGAGGATTCCATATTTTCTTGTTCTCCTCTCTTTCATATGAGCAGGAGCAAAGACAAAAGCATTCTTGTTGAGGGTGACCCTGAACCTGAAAGGACCTTGAAGCGAAAGCTAAGAGAAACTAAGGCACAATTCTCTGTAGAGGACCTAACAGAAATCTTCAAAGAAGAAGAACCCATGACAGCCAAAAACAACAACAATGCCAACAATGCAAGGAAGGTGCTGGGTGACTTTACTGCACCTACTCCCGACTTCTATGGGAGAAGCATCTCTATCCCTGCCATTGGAGCAAACAACTTTGAGCTTAAGCCTCAATTGGTTTCTCTAATGCAACAGAATTGCAAGTTCCATGGACTTCCATTAGAGGATCCTCATCAGTTTTTAGCTGAATTCTTGCAAATCTATGACACTGTCAAGACTAATGGGGTTGACCCTGAGGTCTACAGACTTATGCTATTCCCTTTTGCTGTAAGAGAAAGAGCAAGGACATGGTTGGACTCACAACCTAAAGAAAGCCTGAACTCTTGGGAAAAGCTAGTCAATGCCTTCTTGGCAAAGTTCTTTCCACCTCAAAAATTGAGTAAGCTTAGAGTGGAAGTCCAAACCTTCAGATAGAAGGAAGGAGAGTCCCTCTATGAAGCTTCAGAAAGATACAAACAATTAATCAGAAAGTGTCCCTCTGATATGCTTTCTGAATGGAGCATCATAGGTATCTTCTATGATGTTCTGTCTGAACTGTCCAAGATGTCATTGGATAGTTCTGCTGGAGGCTCTCTTCATCTAAAGAAGACGCCTGCAGAAGCTCAAGAACTTATTGAAATGGTTCCAAATAACCAATTCATGTACACTTCTGAAAGGAATCCTGTGAACAATGGGACGAATCAGAAGAAAGGAGTTCTTGAGATTGACACACTGAATGCCATACTGGCTCAGAACAAAATATTGACTCA
>NC_029775.3:92016301-92017952 GCF_000817695.3 Arachis duranensis | reverse complement strand
AATGAGACTTGGGAGGATGAACCCCCTTTGCTCACTAAGGAACTGGCTGACTTGTCTAGGCAGAAACTACCTCAAAAGAGACAAGATCTTGGGAATTTCTCAATACCTTGTGCCATAGGCACCATGACCTTCAAGAAGGCCTTGTGTGACCTAGGGTCAAGCATAAACCTCATGCCTCTCTCTGTAATGGAGAAGCTAGGGATCTTTGAGGTACAAGTTGCAAGAATCTCACTAGAGATGGCAGACAATTCAAGAAAACAAGCTTATGGACTTGTAGAGGATGTCCTGGTAAAAGTTGAAAACCATTACATCCCTGCTGATTTCATAGTCCTAGAGACTGGGAAGTGCATGGATGAATCCATCATCCTTGGCAGACCCTTCCTAGCCGCAGCAAAGGCTGTGATTGATGTTGACAGAGGAGAATTGATCATTCAAGTGAATGAAAAATCCCTTGTGTTTAAGGCTCAAGGATATCCCTCTGTAACCACGGAGTGGAAGCATGAAGAGCTTCTCTCAAAACAGAGCCAATTAGAGCCCCCACAGTCAAACTCTAAGTTTGGTGTTGGGAGGCCACAACCAACCTCTAAGTTTGGTGTTGAACCCCCACATTCAAACTCTAAGTTTGGTGTTGGGAGGTTCCAACATTGCTCTGAGCATCTGTGAGGCTCCATGAGAGCCCACTGTCAAACTACTGACATTAAAGAAGCGCTTGTTGGGAGGCAACCCAATGTTATAATCATCTATTTTCCTTTGTTATTTTTTCTATAGGTTGATGATCATGAGAAGTCACAAAATCAATTGAAAAAGCAAAAACAGAATGAAAAATAGCACACCCTGGAGGAGAACTTGCTGGCGTTTAAATGCCAGTGAAGCTAGCAAATGGGCGTTTAACGCCCAGTCTAGCACCATTCTGGGCGTTTAACGCCAGAAAGGGGCACCAGACTGGCGTTAAACGCCAGAAAAGGGGAAGAAGCTGGCGTTAAACGCCAGAAATGGGCACCAGCCCGGCGTTTAACGCCAGAATTGGCATAGAGAGCATTTTTGCTCGCCACTTGGTGTAGGGATGACTTTTCCTTGACACCTCAGAATCTGTGGACCCCACAGAATCCCCACCTACCCCACCACTCTTTCTCTTCTTCACCCATTCACCAATCACCTCAACCACTCTTCCCCAAAAACCCCTCACCTATCAAATCCCATCTTTCTCTTCACCACTCACATCCATCCTTCATAAAACTCCACCTACCTAACCATTCAAATTCAAACCACTTTCCCTCCCAAACCCACCCATACATGACCGAACCCTACCCCTCTCTCCACCCCTATATAAACCCATCTTCAGTCCTTCATTTTCACACAACCTAAACACTACTTCTCCCCCTTTGGCCGAACCACAAAGCCATCTCCATCTCCTTCATTTCTTCTTTTTCTACTCTCTTCTTTCTTCTTTTGCTCGAGGACGAGCAAACCTTTTAAGTTTGGTGTGGTAAAAGCATTGCTTTTTGTTTTTCCATAACCATTTATGGCATCCAAGGCCGGAGAAACCTCTAGAAAGAGGAAAGGGAAGGCAAAAGCTTCCACCTCCGAGTCATGGGAGATGGAGAGATTCATCTCAAGGGTGCATCAATACCACTTCTATGAAGTTGTGGCC
>NC_029775.3:92013808-92014533 GCF_000817695.3 Arachis duranensis | reverse complement strand
AAGCTTTAGACTAACATTGCATGATTCCTGGAATTCTCATTAAGAATTTTGATACCTTTATTTTCTTTTTCACTTAATTTTCGAAAAATCCAAAAAAATTACAAAATTATAAAATCCAAAAATATTGTATGTTTCTTGTTTGAGTCTAGTGTCTCATGTTAAGTTTGGTGTCAATTGCATGCATTCATTCATGTGTCTTAGTGATCTTCAAGATGTTCTTGATGATTTCTTACTCTAATATTTAAATTCTCTTGACTTGAGTATTTTGTGTGTCTCATATGCATTCTCATTAGTGTCAGTAGTATACAAACTGCTAAGTTTGGTGTCTTGCATGCATTGTTAATTGATTTTAGTTGCATTTTGATTATTAAAAATCCAAAAATATTTTTAATTTGTGTCTTTTCAAGTCAATAATACAGAGAATTGAAGATTCAGAACATACTGCAGAGGAATTACACAGAAAAAGCTGGGCGTTCAAAACGCCCAGTAAAGAAGACAGACTGGTGTTTAAACGCCAGCCAGGGTACCTGGTTGGGCGTTTAACGCCCAAAAGGGTATAGTTTTGGGCGTTAAACGCCAGAATGTGCACCATTCTGGGCGTTTAACGCCAGGATGGCACAAGAGGGAAGATTTTGTTTTTAATGCAGATTTTTTTTCAGTTTTCAAACTTTTTCAAAATTAAATCTTTTTCAAATCATATCTTTTCAATCATATGTTTTCAAAAT
>NC_029775.3:92008035-92008970 GCF_000817695.3 Arachis duranensis | reverse complement strand
ACAAGAGGAAGAAAGAGCCGCCATCACTAAAGGTGGACCCGTTCTTTAATCTCCTTGTTCTTTATTTCCTGTTTTTCGAATTTTAGTGTTTATGTTTATCTATGTTTGTGTCTTGTGATCATTAGTGTCTTAGTGTCTATGCCTTAAAGTTATGAATGTCCTATGAATCCATCACCTTTCTTAAATGGAAAATGTTCTTAATTGAAAAAGAAAGAATTGCATGAATTTTGAATTTTATAACAGTTTAATTATTTTGATGTGGTGGCAATACTTTTGTTTTCTGAATGTATGCTTAAACAGTGCATATGTCTTTTGAATTTGTGGTTCATTAATGTTGGCTCTTGAAAGAATGATGAAAAAGGAGACATGTTACTGAGGATCTGAAAAATCATTAAAATGATTCTTGAAGCAAGAAAAAAAAGCAATGAAAAAAAAAGAGAAAAAAAAGGGAGAAAGATAAAGAAAAGGAATAAATTTGTGATCCAAGGCAAAAAGAGTGTGCTTAAGAACCCTGGACACCTCTAATTGGGGACTCTAGCAAAGCTGAGTCACAATCTGAAAAGGTTCACCCAATTATGTGTCTGTGGCATGTATGTATCCGGTGGTAATACTGGAAGACAGAATGCTTTGGGCCACGGCCAAGACTCAATAAGTAGCTAGGTTCAAGAATCATCATACTTTACTAGGAGAATCAATAACACTATCTGGATTCTAAGTTCCTAAAGAAGCCAATCATTCTGAATTTCAAAGGATAAAGTGAGATGCCAAAACTGTTCAGAGGCAAAAAGCTAAAAGCCCCGCTCATCTAATTAATGCTGATCTTCATAGATGTTTTTGGAATTCATTGCATATTCTCTTCTTTTTTTATCTTATTTGATTTTCAGTTGCTTGAGGACAAGCAACAATTTAAGTTTGGTGTTGTGATGAGCGGATAA
>NC_029775.3:92004954-92006549 GCF_000817695.3 Arachis duranensis | reverse complement strand
AGGGTGCGTTGAACATTTCCACTGAGAGGATGGGAGGTAGCCACTGACAACGGTGAAACCCTTGCTTAAGCTTGCCATGGAAAGGAGTAAGAAGGATTGGATGAAGACAGTAGGAAAGCAGAGAGACGGAAGGGACAAGCATCTTCATACGCTTATCTGAAATTCCTACCAATGAATTACATAAGTATCTCTATCTTTATCTTTATGTTTTATGCGTTTATCACCATACCCATTTGAGTTTGCCTGACTAAGATTTACAAGGTGACCATAGCTTGCTTCATACCAACAATCTCTGTGGGATCGACCCTTACTCGCGTAAGGTTTATTACTTGGACGACCCAGTACACTTGCTGGTTAGTTGTGCGAAGTTGTGTTTATGCCATGGTGTTGAATACCAAGTTTTTGGATTCATTACCGGGGATTATTTGTGTTGTGAAAAGTATTGATCACAATTTCGTGCACCAATCCCCGAGGTCCCTTTCAAACTCAAAAAGAGTGAATATCAAAAGATCCGACGTGAGATCCGAAGAAGAGGTTGGGAAGTTCTTACTAACCCCATTCAACAAGTCGGAATCTTAATGGTTCAAGAGTTCTATGCCAATGCATGGATCACCAAGAACCATGATCAATGTGTGAACCCGGACCCAAAGAATTGGCTTACAATGGTTCGGTGGAAATACTTGGATTTTAGTCCGGAAAATGTAAGGTTGGCATTCAACTTGCCCATGATGCAAGGAGATGAACACCCTTACACTAGAAGGGTCAACTTTGATCAAAGGTTGGACCAAGTCCTCATAGACATCTGTGAAGAGGGCGCTCAATGGAAGAGAGATTCAAGAGGGAAGCCGGTTCAACTGAGAAGGCATGACCTCAAGCCCGTGGCTAGGGGATGGTTGGAGTTTATCCAACGCTCAATCATTCCCACTAGCAACCGGTCCGAAGTTACTATAGACCGGGCTATCATGATTCATAGTATCATGATTGGAGAGGAAGTAGAAGTTTATGAGGTTATAGCCCAAGAACTTTATAAGGTGGCAGACAAGTCCTCTACCTTGGCAAGGTTAGCCTTTCCTCATCTCATTTGTCACCTCTGTTATTCAGTTGGAATTGACATAGAGGGAGACATCCCCATTGATGAGGACAAGCCCATCACTAAGAAAAGAATGGAGCAAACAAGAGATCCCTTTCATCATGAAATCCCTGAGATTCCTCAAGGGATGCACTTTCCTCCACAAAACTATTGGGAGCAACTGAACACCTCTCTATGAGAATTGAGTTCCAACATGGGACAACTAAGGGTGGAGCACCAAGAACATTCCATTCTCCTCCATGAAATTAGAGAAGATCAAAGAATCATGAGAGAGGAGCAACAAAGGCAAGGAAGAGACATTGAGGAGCTCAAGCACTCCATAAGATCTTCAAGAGGAATAACAAGCCGCTATCACTAAGGTGGACCCGTTCTTTAATCTCCTTGTTCCTTATTTTCCTGTTTTTCGAAAAATCATGCTTATGTTTATCTATGTTTGTGTCTTATGATCATTAGTGTCTTAGTGTCTATGCCTTAAAGTTATGAATGTCCTATGAATCCATCACCT
>NC_029775.3:92003634-92004771 GCF_000817695.3 Arachis duranensis | reverse complement strand
TTCATGAATGTTGGCTCTTGAAAGAATGATGAAAAAGGAGACATGTTACTGAGGATCTGAAAAATCATAAAAATGATTCTTGAAGCAAGAAAAAGCAGTGAATATAAAAAAAAGAAAAAAAAGAAAGGAAAGAGAAAAACGAAAAAAGAGAGAGAAAAAAAATAATAAAGTTGTGATCCAAAGCAAAAAGAGTGTGCTTAAGAACCCTGGACACCTCTAATTGGGGACTCTAGCAAAGCTGAGTCACAATCTGAAAAGGTTCACCCAATTATGTGTTTGTGGCATGTATGTATCCGGTGGTAATACAGGAAGACAGAGTGCTTTGGGCCACGGCCAAGACTCATAAAGTAGCTGTGTTCAAGAATCATCATACTTAGCTAGGAGAATCAATAACACTATCTGAATTCTGAGTTCCTATAGAAGCCAATCATTCTGAATTTCAAAGGATAGACAGGTATTTTCTGGCTGAAATTGAGGGACTTGAGCAAAAATCTGATTCAGAGGCTGAAAAGGACTGCACATGCTGTTGGATTCTGACCTCCCTGTACTCGAAGCAAATTTTCTGGAGCTACAGAAGACCAATTGGTGCGCTCTCAACGGCGTTGGAAAGTAGACATCCTGGGCTTTCCAGCAATATATAATAGTCCATACTTTGCTCGAGATTTGATAGCCCAAACCGGCGTTCCAAATCAGCTCAAAACTGCCCGGCGTTAAACGCCGGAACTAGCACAAGAATGGGAGTTAAACGCCCAAACTGGCACAAAAGCTGGCGTTTAACTCCAAGAGAAGTCTCTACATGAAAATACTTCAATGCTCAGCCCAAGCACACACCAAGTGGGCCCGGAAGTGGATTTTTATGTAATTTACTCATCTTTGTAAACCTTAAGCTACTAGTTCTCTATAAGTAGGACCTTTTGCTATTGTGTTTTCATCTTTTGATCTTTTGAATCTTTTGATCACTTTAGATCTTAGATCAGATCTTGGTTCTTCTGGTTCCCTCTCTGGGGCCGAAGCCAATGATCACTTTTGTTCTTATGTATTTTCAATGGTGGAGTTTCTACACACCATAGATTAAGGTGTGGAGCTCTACTGTCCCTCGAGTATTAATGCAATTACTATTGTTCTTCTATTCAATTC
>NC_029775.3:91990161-92001923 GCF_000817695.3 Arachis duranensis | reverse complement strand
TAATTTTAAAATTGTTGTGCATGAGTGTATATTTTTAATTAATTATTTAATAATATATAATATAAAAATTAGTTTACTTAACACAGCTATATTTAAATTGATTTAGTTTATATATATACTCTTTTTAATTAGATTATTAATTTATGAATTAAAAGTCACTGTATATATATTTTTACATATTTAAAAATTAAGTTTTTTATTTTTTAAGTTAAAAATGATACCTCATAAATTAATCAATAAATAATCAGTATTGTAAGTTAATAGATATTTAAAATTTAATTTTAAGATAAGTATTAAAATTTAAAAATTTGTATTCGTAGCTCATTGTTGTAGGAGAAGTACATTGTAGATAAGTGATTTAACAACGATAATGTAACTCACTTTAATCACACAATCCAAGACTGCAAGGTTAAGACGAAGGATAATTTTGGCAAAAAAACAAAAAAGACTTGATGATAATGAGTCTGCTTTTTTTTGTGCTTCTGGTAAGTGTTCTTGTGAAACTTTTTTAATTTCTATTTTTTTATGAGAAATACAGTTTAAACTATCATCATTGTTGAGAATATTAGCGAAGTAGTTTGTACTATACATAATTTTTTAAATATTTTAATTTAGTGATTGAAAAACTGTAAATAACTATTCATCTTTATAATTTTTTTTTAAATTCATATTTAGTAAGCTATAAATTACATAAAAACTATGCAATCTTCAAATCTTCATGTACTTTTGTGTAGATCTATTTAACTCGATTTAAATAACTTAAAATTTTAAAATTATATTTAAATTTAGTATTTTATTTATTATTTAAATTGAATAGTATTTATTTTTATATGACTGGGTATATTTTAAATAATATGATATAGATACTCATTGATTTAGTTTAATAATTTAAAAAATAATTCAATAAAACTAAACCAATATAAAAAATTTTTAACTACGAAAGTATACTACTAAAATTATATAAAATCAAATACGAAATTAGTTAATTGAATAATTATTATTTGTGTTTCATTTATTTTTCTTGACATAACAGTGTCGAAGAACAACAATAATACAAATTTTAACGTTCATAAAAATGTGTATCATATTACTACAAGTCAAAAAATAGTGTGTCGAGAAACTGATACCTCATCTAATATTCTCATTACAATCCAGTGAAGATAAAGATGACATTTTTCTTACTGTAATTGACTCATATTTATCTAAATTTAATTTATATCAGTTTAATGACTAAAATTTTCTATATATTTCTCATTACTAATTCATAGGGAAGCAACTATCTATGTATGGTATACACTGTGCCTCGCATGGAATTGGACAGGAAAATACTCCTCCTAATTGACAGAGATAAGACCTTCTACATCAGAGATAAGATCTAAATCTTTAACTCTACGGACGGATCCCTCATTGACAAGAACTCCACTGTCCGTGTTAACAAATAGTATGTATAATTAATGATTGCCAAATGATTCATACACCAATATTTAACAAAAAGTATACTTTATCGGAAATCATTTATATAACATAGATTTATTACAATTCTAGCATACTCCAGTGTAAAAGGACCCGCCAATAATCTAACGGAAGTCGTTTCGCAAAATCAGCTTCCATCACACTGCGGTTCCCATAGATCATGCCTAACAGAAAGGTAATTTAGAAAAGATGATCATCATTATTATATTCTTTTCTTTCCTATAGTGTCTAACGTTTAATTGAATAAAATTGAACTTTTTGTAAAGAAGTTCTACTATAATTGGGGTGCAAAAAAGACAATCTTCCTCTGTTGTTGCTTCGGTGGCTATTAATTTGGCACAACTTTATGAAGATGTAAATTTATCGAATGTTAAGAGGCACCCATCAAGTGGTGACACACAAAGTGGCCAAAATGTTGACCCTTTTGTTGATGATGAAGGTAATTTCTCATTATATCAAGAATTTAAGTTTGTAGTTTGCAAGAGATATGAATTATTAGTAATACATCAACATATATGTTTGCATTTTTTATAATTTTTATTTATTGTAGTTTTGAATGGTTATGATGATTCAATGTTGGATATGGATATGGAAGATAATTTTATACCATCCTCAGAAACCTTAGACGGTATGTAAAAATTTTATCTGTATATTTATTTGCATCTTTGTGTACATCATGGACTAAATTGCATTGATATGACAACTGAGTATCTAAAGAGAGTTCATTCGGTAGATGTCTGGGATATAGGAAATCCTATTTATCAATGTCAACACTGTAAAACATGAATGTGGTCTGGAGAAAGGATTGCTAAATCCAAACAGTCGCCCCAACCAAAGTTTTCATTATGTTGTATGGAAGAAAAGATCGAGCTTCCTCTACTTTCTATGCCTCCTGATGAGCTCATTCAGCTTCATACTGGAGGAGATCAAAGAAGTATTCATTTCCTAAAAAATATAAGGACGTTTAATTCAATATTTTATTTTACATCAATGGCTAAAAAAATTGACTGTGGGGATGAACAATGGGACTGCCCTCCAATTTTTAAGCTTGGGGGTCAAAACTACCATAGCATTGGTAGCTTACTTCCTCCTGATAGTTTGCAACCAACATTTGCCTAACTATATATCTATGACACAGAAAATGAGATTGATAATCGAATAGGCACACTTTGGTAATTTTCATGCAACCAGTCAATTTTTTTAGTTATTTCTTATCTGTGAGAGAAAATAACATAAATTTTTTTTTGCAGTTCTAATGAAGCTATAAATGAGAAGGATAGAAAAATTGTGGCAATATTAAGAAACATGCTAGACAAATATAATAGTTTGTCAAAGAGTTTTCGTACCAACAGGAAAATTGCACAAACATAAAGCTTAAGTTGATTAGTAAAAGGACTACAGATGGCAGGACATACAACTTGCCATTTGCATCTGAAGTGGCTACATTGATTGATGGCGATGTCGAACAACTTAGCAAAGATAGAGATATTATTATAGAGAGTCAATCTAGAAAGCTCAAGCAGATTGATATTTTTCATCCATCTTATTTAGCCTTGCAATATCCATTATTATTTCCGTATGGGGAGGATGGATTTCGTTTGGGTATTGCAACATTAGATTCTATCTCCACTAGGCCTACAAAGAAAAACAAAACAATCACTTTGCGACAATTCTTTGCTTTTTAACTACAGAAAAGGACGGGTGAATCTCCATTAATTTTGAAATCAAAGAGATTATTCCAACCGTTTCTGGTAGATGCCTACACAATGGTGGAATCAGAGAGGTTAACATTCTTTAGGTGTAAACAACCACAGTTGAGGGTTGATAAATACAAAATCTGCATGAAAGTCTTATAAACGGGGATGTAGATGCTGCAAGGCTTGGCAAAAGAATCATTCTTCCCAGTATTTTTACCGGTGGACCTAGGTATATGATGAATAATTGTAAAGATGCATTTACAATTTACAGATATGCAAGATACCATAGCTATTTTATCACCATGACCTGTAACCCTAAATGGGATAAGATAAAAAGAGAAGTGAGTTCCATTGGATTGAAGGCAGAAAACCGTCCTGATATATTGTGTCGAGTTTTCAAGATCAAACTTGATGGTTTGATTGATGACCTAAAAGAGGGAAAAATCTTTGGCAAAATTTTGGGATGTAAGTCTACGTTTATGCAACGCTTTTTTAAAATCTTATGTTGTAATGCTTTGCTCATTTGTCTTTTTCAATTTTCAGACGTTTGCACTGTAGAGTTTCAAAAGAGAGGGCTTCCGCATGCACATATCATTTTATTCATGAGTAACGAGTTCAAGCCATAAACACCGGATGACATAGACAAACATATAACATCTAAGATTTCTGATGAAAATAAAAGGCCAAATCTACATGGAGCTGTTCAAAATTATATGGTACATGGTCCATGTGGTCCGTACAACAAAAATTCACCTTGCATGAAGAATGGATCCTGTTCAAAGTTCTATCCTAAAGAGTTTAGACAGCGAACACTCATTGATGAGGCCAGATTTCCCAAATATAGGCGTACTGATAACGGTCGAACAATAAAGAAAAGGGAATGTGTACTAGACAATAAGTTTATTGTTCCGTATAATCTAAAATTGTTGCTCAAGTTTGGGTGCCACATAAATGTGGAATACACATGCCAAACAAGTTCTATTAAGTATCTGTTTAAGTATGTACACAAGGGTAATGACCACGTAACAGCTACTCTATACAATGTTGGTGATCCGTCAGAAGCCACACAAGTTGTTGACGAAATTAGGAATTACTACGATTGTAGGTATATTTTGGCATGTGAGGCAGTCTGGTGTCTATTTGGATACAAAATCCAAGAGAAAAAACCATTTGTGATTATACTTCCACTCCATTTGGAGGATGAGCAACCTGTGGTTTATGGTGAAACTTCTAATGTGAATGATATCGTCGAAAGAGCAATATCTCATAAGTCCATGTTTTTGGGATGGATGGCGGAGAACATGTCATATTCCTATACTTGAAGTCTGACTTATGCTGAGTTTCCAACCAAGTTTGTTTGGAAGGACAATTCTTCAAAATGGTTTTCTCGAAAGAAAGGCTTCGCAATTGGAAGGTTGACTCATGTACCTGCAGGTAATGACGAGTTTATATTCAATTTTGATCTTACTTATTTAATGATTTAAATTTAAAATCTTAATAGCCTGTACCCCACGTCCATTTTATTCGATTTATCTATACTAGAAAATAAATGTTCAAATAACTTTCAACAGTTATAATCTGTAGATTATATAATTTTTTATTTTTCTATATTTTTTTAGGAAAATTATTCTTATGCGGATGTGTAGCTACATAATAATTAAAATAGCGTAGCTTAATCCATTTAACAACTTAAAAGTGGGATTTTAACCAAGTTTTTTGCAGCAAATACTAAAGAATATTACCAACGACTTCTCTTGAATACTCAAAGAGGATGTATGAGTTTTCGAGATATAAGAACAGTAGGAGGAACAATTTATGCTATGTATAGAGATGCATGCTTCGCCCTTGGACTCTTACAAGATGACAAAGAATTCATTGATGCAATTAAGGAAGCAAGTTCATAGGCCTCAGGATCATATGTTAGGAGGTTATTTGTCATTCTATTAACATCCAACAATATCTCAAGACTAGAACATGTCTGGGATAGATGTTGGCATGAACTCTCAGATGATATTTTGTATCGACAGAGAGCCGTGATGAACATGAGGGGTGAGTTTTTATTAATTACAATGATAAAAGTTCTTCTTTATTGATTATTTTTAGTTTGATTGAATTTTACAGTATCGTATAATATGCAGAGTTAACAATGTCAGATGATGAGATTAAGCAGTTGTGCTTAATGGATATAGACAAGATCTTACATTCCTATGGTCAAACCTTAAAAGACTATCCTCCTATGCATTTAGCAATTGAAGTTGATAGTTTTTTGTTAACCAAAAGGGTTATTAGGAAAGAGCTAAACTTTAACAGGGATGATATAAAGAAAAATGCCTCAGATATGTTAGCCATCGCAACAGCTGAGCAGAGATATGCATTCGCTAAAATTGTTACAGCTGTGTATTGTGATGAAGGGGGTTTTTTCTTTGTGTATGGTCATGGGGATACTGAAAAAATATTTTTCTGGAACCTTATGTCTGCTGAGATTCACTCAATGGGTGATATAGTGTTAAACGTTGCTTCGAGTGGTATTGCATATTTATTTCTTCCTAATGGAAGAACGGCATACTCAAGGTTCAAAATACCGCTGAATATAACTGAGGATTCTATATGTAACATCAAACCTGGTTCCCCTCAAGTAATGTTGCTGTTGAAAGCCAAACTTATAATTTGGGATGAGGCTCCAATGATTAGTAGGTACTGCTATGAAGCGCGTGATAAATGCTTGGGTGATATCATGAGGTGTTCTCCAACATATAGCAAAGATTTACCCTTTGAAGGAAAAGTGGTTGTACTAGGTACAGACTTTAGACAAGTTCTTCCTGTCATTCCACGAGGATCGAGACAAGATATCGTACATTCAACCGTGAATTCGTCTTACCTTTGGAAGTTTTGTCAGGTGCTCAAACTAACAAAAAATATGAGACTCTCTGTAGGGACGACTGCTTCAGATCAAGATGAGACAGAGCAATTTGGTGAGTGATTATTGAAAGTTGGTGATGGTCTAATAGGTGACAATATGGATGGTAAATCTGAGATATGTCTTCTTGGAGATATTGTTATTCCTTCTTCGGACCAGGCATTTGATGAGTTGGTTCATTTTTCTTATCCAAATATTTTGGAAAACATGTCCTCAAAGGATTTTTTCAAAGCAAGAACCATACTGGCTCCCACACTAGACATCGTTGAAGAGGTCAACAACCATCTGATGGCTATCATTCTTGGAGGGGAAAAATTGTATCTTAGTTCGGATTCCATTTGTATGGATGAAGGGAATATGGAGAGTCAACTGATCTCTATGGTCCTGAATTACTAAATAGCATAAATTGCTCTGGTTTGCCTCCACATAAATTAATACTCAAGGTTGGTGTTCTGGTGATGTTACTGAGGAATATTGACCAATCCAGTGGTCTTTGTAATGGTACAAGGCTACAAGTTAGGAAGTTTGAAAATCACGTCATAGAATGTGAAATCTTAACGAGTAACAATGTTGGTCATATTGCTTTGATTCCAAAAATGAATATGGTACCCACAATTAATAAGTCTTAGGGACAAACTTTATCTCATGTTGGATTGTACTTGTCCAAACCAATTTTTACACATGGCCAACTATATGTGGCACTTTCAAGAGTTAAGAGTAAGAGATGTTTAAAAGTTTTACTTATGAATCACGTAGGAATGTCTGCAAATTCAACCATCAATATTGTTTATAGAGAAGTCTTTAAAAAAATAGTATTCTAATGTAAATATTTTAATTTTATTTTAAATTATGTATCAGTGTATAATTATTTTACCTTAAAAATATAAAATAATTATTACTCACTTTTTTTAGGTTAAACTTTAATTTTGATAATAATTTTATAAATTTCTTAAAATAATAATTATTTTGTACTTTTATTTTATATATCGAAGCATATAATTTTTTTTTACTTTTATAAATTTTTTCGTGGTGAGCACGGGTTCATACACTAGTTTATAACTAAAAAGTTGACGATAACGACAACGAAACCTTGTCCAATTAGGTGGAGTCGACTACATAGATCAAAAGATGCAGTTGAGCTCTATCATGTATTTTGTCTACAGAGAGACATTTACATGTAGATCTTGTTCGACCACCTTATGGATGGTCTTCCTAGGTCTTCATCTTCCATCTCATCCACCTTGCTAACTGTGTGCTCTGTTGGTATTCTTCTCACATGTCCAAACCACTTGAGACTCGATTCTATCATCTTTTCCACATTCCAACTCTCTCTCTCTCTCTCTCTCTCTCTCTCTCTCTCTCTTATATTTTAGTTTCTTATTCTATCCAATTACGTATGACCACTCATCCATCTCAACATTTTCATCTCTGTCACACTTAACTTATGATTGTGCTCCCTTTTGGCCGGCCAACACTCTGTATCATAAAGCATAGTCGGTCTGATAGCAGTATAATAGAATTTACCTCTAAGTTTTAAAGACATTTTTTGTCACATATAAAATCAGACGCACTACGCTATTTTGACTAACCCGCTTGGATCCTATGATTTACATCTTGTTCAATCTCTCCATTATCTTGTATGATGCACCCAAGATACTTAAAACTTTTAACTTTTCGTAAAATATTGTCTCTAATCTTCACCTCTGTATTAGAATTTTTCTTCGGCGGCCGAACTTATATTCCATCTTGCTACGGCTTATCCGCAAACTATACACTTTTAAAACTTCTCTTTATAAATCCAACCTCTTATTTAGGTCTTTCCTTGACTCTCCCAGAAAGACGATATCATCGGCAAAAAGCATGCACCATGACATAGTCTCTTGGATAGATATATATATATAGAAAGTGAGAATAGAATCTCAAGGGTACAAAATAACAAGCTCCAAACTCAGCCTTCGAAGTTAAGGCTGGCCGGAGGATATTTAGATACATATATATAAAATCCATAACCCAAAAATACACAAAAGAAACCTAGTTCTCCACACACCTCTATAAGGTACAAAATTAAAACAAGTCATTAGGAGAGTTCTATACATATGGTCATATATATGTATAAACAGTACATAATATAATGTCCCAAAAGATCCACTTCGCTGTAGAAACTCCAGACGCCTCGCGAGGTGCCTCTCAACCTGCATCTGAAAAACACAAATATCTGTATGGAATGAGAACCGGGAGTTCTTAGCATGGTAATAGTACCGCATACATAAGATATAAGGTCCCGTGAAAGCCAGAGGCAATTCTAGAACTTCGATACTCAGATTATAAAACTTAAGGAACTAAACCAGAAACCATAAATCCGGATGGGGTTTCTAACTTAACCAAACCTTAAACCTAACTCTTCATCATCCACTTTCCTCCAAAACCTCCAACACCAGTGGAATCACACAGTCAAGCAAGCAGACAAAAATAAACACAATTATGATACAAGTAATGTAGATAGCACGTATACAATTAAACATGTAAAAGTCACATATGCATTCCCAATTAGAGCATAAACAAGAAATTCAAACATATGCATATAATGTATGCCTGACCTATGGCTGATGAGTCTCATCTGTCGGTTATCAAGCCAACCCGATAAGTCTGGCTGCTAACATTACGGTGCTGCATCAGCACACACCCCAAACCCTTCAATGATGTGTCATAGTATACCTCAAATGATTCATTCGGCTCAGGCAACACCAATACAGGTGCAGTGTTCAACTTCTGCTTCAATGCTTGAAAACTTTTCTCGCACTCAGAAGTCTAGACAAATGGCGCGTACTTCCTGGTCAGCTTGGTCAAAGGCAAAGCGAGTTACAAAAATCCTTTGATGAACCTTCGGTAATAACCCGCCAAGCCAAGAAAACTTCTAATCTCCATCACAGAAGCTGGTCGCCCCCAATCTATTACTGCCTCAACTTTAGCAGGATCTACCACAATCCCTTGTTGACTTACCACATGACCAAGAAACTTTACCTCACTCTTCCAGAATTCACATTTAGATAACTTGGCATACAATTTTCTTTTCTTCAAGATTTGTAGCACAGTCCGCAAGTGATATACATGCTCTTCATTGTTCTTAGAATAAATCAATATGTCATCAATGAAGACAACTACAAACTTATCTAGAAACGGACAGAAAATTTGACTCATGTAGTCTATGAACACTGCAGGAGCATTCGTCAACCCAAAAGACATGACAGTGTACTTGTAATGACCATAACGAGTTCTGAACTTAGGGATGTCTTCATTCATCACCCTTATTTGGTGATAACTGGATCGCAAGTCAATTTTAGAGAAAACCTAAGCACCTTGCAACTGATCCATCAGATCATCGATTCTTTGTAACAGATACTTATTCTTCACAGTGACTTTGTTCAGCTGCCGATAGTCAACACATAGACACGTTCTTTACCAGTAGCACTGGTGCTCCCCTTGGAGAAACACTCGACCGGATGAAACTTTTACTCATTAGTTCTTCTAACTGAGATTTGAGTTCAGTTAATTCCAACGACGACATTTGATAAGGAGCAATTGAGATTGGCCCGGCTCCAGGCACCAACTCAATTGCAAACTTGATCTCTCGAGCAGGAGGGAATTTAGGAATATCGTCCGAAAATACTTTAGAAAATTTACATACAACCAGAATTTGCTCTAAGCTTTGTTCCTCATCTGACACATTTGCTGCCAACAGAATAATACCTTTGCATTCACATCCACTACAGTTCACAACTACAGAGTTCAAATAATAATCCTTCACCACAACCGGCCCTTCTGATCCTTCTGACATAAAATGCAATGTCCTTTCAGAATAGTTTAGAAAAATGCAGTTCTTGGACAACCAATCTAATTCCAAGATGATATCAAGACCAGTCATCGGCAAACAAATCAAATCATGAATGAAATCACGCTGTTTAACTCGGAATGACACTTGTGGACATCCTAACCTAGTCACAACGGCTTCAGAAGTAGCATTATGCACCTTTAGATCATAACCCAAGACCATAATCTTCAACCCTAGTTCACTAGCCTTGTCAAATGCTATAAATGAATGCTTCGTTCTAGAATTAAACAAAGCATTTAAAAGTTTACCAGCTACTTCACAGTTACCTCTAATCAATGTCTCGGATCCCTTGACACCTGCTACAGATGTGTGAACACTCTTCCCGGTTGTTGTACTCTACTGGTCTCACACTTCTTCTTCTGTGGACAATTCAAGACCAGGTGCCCAGGTTGAACACAAAAGTAACATACTCCCGATCCTAGCCTGCACGGGACTCTAAGATGATACCTTCCGCACCTCTAACAACTTAGCTCATCCTATCATTGCTTAATATAGCTTCTCCCTTTATTAGCATTATTATTCGGTCTTTTGAAGTTGTTTTGATCCTGATTGTGCCGTGGAACAAAACCTCCACCCTTAAAGTTTTTGGCCCTTGGTGCAAAATTCCTTCTTTAAGTCCTCTAAAAAGGCATCTTCTGACTTCCCTTCTCCAATGCCGCCTTCCTCACACACTCCTCAGCCAACCTACTCTTATTTACAAGCTTAGAAAATACCTTGATCTCCATCGGCCCAACGGAGCTCAGAATATCACTCCGAAGTCCTCCCTTATACTTTATGCATTTTCATTCAGCAAAATCCTCTGGAGCACCTTGACAAATTCGGAAAAACCAGCACAGTTCTTCAAACTTATAAGTGTACTCTGCAACAGTCATCTGGCCCTGTTTTAACTATAGTGACTCAAGCTCCTTTGCATTTCTAACCGAGATAGGAGAGTACTTTCTATAAAACTCCATTCGTAATACCTCTCAAGGTATCACAGCACCATCTGGTTGCAGGATACGTCGCGTTCCCTGCCACGAGTACTGGGATTCACCCTGCAACTGGTAAGTCCCGAACTGAACCCACTGTTTCCTCGGGAACTTGCTGAGCCTACAGAGCCCGCTCCATCGCCTGAAGCCAGTTATCTACTTCAGTAGGATTTGTGGTCCCCCAAAGGTCAGAAATTGCACTTTTAGAAAAGAGGCAAGCGTCATGGGACCCTCCTCACCATTGTTCCCATTATTCCTATTATTCATTTGATTCCCCAACGCCTCGGCTGTCACCTGCATAGCCGTAGCCATGTTTTCCAGGGTAGCCATAAAGTGTACAGGGTTGTTTCCCTGCCAGTTCAGGACTTGCATTGCCTAGTCTACCTCTACCTTGCCTACAACCGCGTCCACGAGGTGCCATCTGGTTCCAATACACACCAAACAGGCGATATCAAGTTGACCAGTCTCAATATCGCAAGTCTAGTGCTTCAAGTCCCAAATGCATGCTCATGAAAGTTTATGCTACATATATTAGTTAGATATCCAAATAGCACACAGACACACCCATAAAGAACGCACAGAAGCATAGTCAGTCTATCCTTCAGGCTCTACAGGAATGACTGCTATGATACCATAATGTAACACCCTACCACACAGAGCTTTATGCTTAAGTCATAAAATAGAGGTGGTGTAGTATTATGACCTCTATTAATAAAGTAGTAATTGAAAATATGTAATATACGAGGAGCCTTGAAGGATAGATAAAGAAAAATCGCAAAATTAAAAGCGCAACACTCAGGAAATAAGGTTAACTCACG